>NW_025974075.1:0-8695 GCF_021869965.1 Rhincodon typus
TCACCAAATGACTCAACTTCTGATGTTGTTTTGACTAACATGCTTATTTCAGCGCTTTAAGCCATTCAGAAGGCTAAAATCTCAACTTCACGAAATTACTCCTGTTTTGATGTGTTTGGAATAAAATGCTTATTTCAGCCAGTTAAGCACTTATGAAGAACAAAATCTGAACTTCACAAAATGACTCAAGTTTTGATGTTTGTTTGGCAAACATGCTTATTTCAGTGCGATGAGCACTTCAGAAGTCAAAAATCTCAACTTCACCAAATGACTTAATTATTGATGCTGTTTTGACTAACACACTTATTTCATTCAGATAAGCACATCGGAAGACCAAAATCTCAACTTCACCAAATCACATAATTTTTGATGCTCGTTGGATTAAAATTCATATTTCAGCGAGATAAGCACTTTAGAAGACAAAAATCGTATCTTCACCAAATGACTCAAACATGATGTTAGTTTGACTAACATTATCATTTCAGCGAGTTAAGCACTTCAGAAGACCAAAATCTCAACTTCAACACGACACTCAACTTTTGATGTTCTTTTGACTAACATGCTTATTTCATTGAGATAAGCAGTTCAAAAGACCAAAATTTGAACTTCACCAAATGACTCAAGTTTTGATGTTGCTTGGACTAACATGCTTATTTCAGCGATTCAGTACTTCGGGAATCAAAAATCTCAACTTCACCAATTGACTCAACTTTTGATCTGGTTTTAACTAACATGCTTATTTCACGAAGATAAGCATATCAGAAGTATAAAATCTCAACTTCACCAAATGACCTAACAATTTATGCTGGTTTGACTAACGTGCTTATTTCAGTGAGTTATGCACCTCAGAAGGCAAAAATCTGAACTTCATCAAATGACTTGATGTTTGATTCCGGTTGGACCAAAATGCTCATTTCAAGGTGTTGAGCACATCAGAAGACCAATATCTCACTCCACCAAATGAGATAGTTTTTCATGTTGGTTTGCGTGACATGCTTATTTCATTGAGAGAAGCCCTTCAGAATATCGAAATCTCACTCCACCAAAAATGTTAGTTTTGACTACGGATGTCCAAAATCTCAACTTTATCAAAAGACTTGATTCTTGATGCTGGTTAGTCTCAAATGCTTATTTCAGTGAGTTAAGCACTCGAGAACTAAAATCTGATTTTAACCAAATGTCTCAATTTCTCAAGTTATTTAGACTAACATGCTTATTTGAGTGAGATAAGGACTTCAGAAGTCAAAAATTTAATCTTCACCAAATGACTAAACTTTTGATTTTGTCTTGAATAACATGCTTATTTCAGCGATTTAAACTCTTCAGAAGATCAAAATGTCAACTTCACCAAATGACACAACTTCTGATGTTGTTTTGACTAACGTGCTTATTTCAGCGAAATAAGCATGGCAGAAGACCCAAATGTAGACTTCAGCAAGACACTCAACTTTTTATGCTGTTTTGACAACATGCTTTTTTTCAGAAAGATAAGCACTTCAGAAGACCAAAATCTGAACTTCACTGAATGACTCAAATGTTGATGCTGGATTGATTATAATGCTTATTTCAGCGATTTAAGCACTTCAGAAGTCAAAAATCTCAGCTTCACCAAATGACTCAACTTTTGACGTTGTTTTAACTTACATGCCTATTTCAGCAAGATAAGCAGATCAGAAGACTAAAATCTCAACTTCACCACAGGACCTAACTTTGGATGCTGATTTGACTAAACTGCTCAGTTCAGTGCGATAAGCAATTCAGAAGTCAAAAATCTCAACTTTACAAATGACTTCAATGTTGATGCTGTTTCAACTAACATGCTTATTTCACTCAGATAAGCACTTCAGAAGACCAAAATCTGAACTTCACCAAATGACTCAAGTCTTGATGTTGGTTAGACTAACATGCTTACTTGAGTCAGATAAGCACTTCAGAAGGCAAATATCTCAACTTCACCAAATGACTTAATTACTCATGCTGTTTTGACTGACATACTTATTTCAGTGAGATAAGCACTGCAGAAAACTAAATGTGAACTTCACCAAATTATTCCAGTTTTGATGTTGGTTTGACTGACATGTTTAGTTGAGTGAGATAAGCACTTCAGAAATCAAAAATCTCAACTTCACCAAAGAACCTAACTTTGGACGCTGGTTGGACTAAAATGCTTTTTTCAGTGAGATAAGCACTTCAGAAATCAAAAATCTCAACTTCACCATCTGACTTAAGTTTTGATGGTATTTTGACTAACATGCTTATTTAACTCAGATAAGCACTTCATAATACCAATATCTCACTCCACCAAAAATGTTAGTTTTTGATGTTGGTTTGAATGACATGCTTATTTCAGCGAGTTGAGCTCTTCAGAAGGCTAAAATCTCAACCTCACCAAATGACTAACTTTTGATGTTGTTTTGAATAACATGTTTATTTCAGCGAGGTAAGCATTTCAGAAGGCAGAAATCTCAATATCACCGAATGATTTAATTTTTAATGCTGTGTGGATTAAAATGCTTAAATCAAGGAGATAAGCAGTTCAGAAGACAAAAATCTGAACTTCGCCAAATAACTCAATTTTTGATGTTAGTTTGACGAACATGCTCACTTTAGCGAGTTGAGCACTTCAGAAGATCAAAATCTCAACTTCGCCAAATGACACAACTTCTGATGTTGTTTTGACTAACGTGCTTATTTCAGCGAGATCAGCATAGCAGAAGACCAAAATGTCAACTTCAACAAGACACTGAACATTTTATGCTGTTTTGACAACATGCTTATTTCAATGAGATAAGCACTTCAGAAGACCAAAATCTGCATTTCAGTAAATGACTCAAATTTTGATGTTGGATTGACTAACAGGCTTCCTCCAGTGAAATAAGCACTTGAGAAGTGAAGAATCTCGACTTCACCAAATGACTCAACTTTTGATGCTGTTTTGACTGATATGCTTAATTCAGTGGGAAAAGCACTTCCTCCAGTGAAATAAGCACTTCAGAAGTCAAAAATCTTGACTGCACCACATGACTCGACTTTTCATGTTGTATTGAGTAACATGCATGTTTGAGTGAGATGAGTCTTCTGCTCTGCTTATCTCGCTGAAATAAGCACGTTAGTCAAAACAACATCAAAAGTTGTGTCATGTGGTGAAGTTGAGATTTTGATCTTCTGAAGTACTTAACTCGCTGAAACGAACATGCTGGTCAAACTAACATCAAAAATTGAGTCATTTGGTAAAGTTCAGATTTTTGACTTCTGAAATGCTTATCTCACTCAAATAAGCATGTTAGTCAAACCATCATCAAAACTGGAGTCATTTGGTGAAGTTCAGGTTTTGATGTTCTGAAGAGCTTAACTCGCTGAAATAAGCATTTTAAACCAACCAGTATCAAAAATCGTGTCATTTGGTGAATTTGAGATTTTAGCCTTCTGAAAATCTTCGATCGCTGAAAGAAGCATGTTCGACAAACAAACATCAACAATTCAGTCATTTGGTGAAGTTCAGATCTTTGTGTTCTGAAACGCTTATGTCGCTGAAATAAGCATTTTAATCCAACCAGGATTAAAAATTAAAATACATGGTGTAGTTGAGATTTTTGCCTTCTGAATTGCTTAACCCGCTGAAATAAGCATGCTATTCAAAACAACATCAAAAGTTGAATCATTTGGTGAAGTTGAAATTTTTGACTTCTAACTGCTTGTCTGACTCAAATAACCATGTTCGTTTAACCAACATCAAAACTTGAGTCATTTGGTGAAGTTCAGATTTTGGTCTTCTGACGTGCTTATCTGAGTGACATAAGCATGTCAGTCAAAACTGCATCAAAAATTAAGTCAGATGGTGAAGTTGAGATTTTTGATTTCTGAAGTGCTTATCTCACTCAAATAATCATGTTCGTCAAACCAACACCAAAACTTGAGTCATTTGGTAAAGTTCAGATTTGGTCTTCTGAAGTGTTTATCTGCGTGAAGTAAGCATCTCAGTCAAAACAGCATCAACATTGAAGTCATTTGGTGAAGTTGAGATTTTGGTCTTCTGAAGTGCTCATCTCACTGAAATAAGCATTTTAGACAAATCAGCATCAAAAGTTTGTTCCGTTGGTGAATTTGAGATTTTTGTTTTCTGAAGCTCTTAACTGGCTGAAATATGCATTTTAAACCAACCAGCAACAAAAGTTGTGTCAATTGCTGAAGTTGAGATTTTATCCTAATGAAGTGCTGAACTCGCTGAAATAAGCATGTCAGTCAAAAAAACATCAAAAGTTGAGTCATTTGGTGAATTTGTGATTTTTGACTTCTGAAATGCTTCTCTCAAACAAATAAGCATGTTAATCAAACCATCATCAAAACTACAATCATTTGGTGAAGTTCAGATTTTCATCTTCTGAAGTGCCTATCTGAGTGAAATAAGCATGTTAGTCAAAACAGCATAATAAATTAAGTCATTTATTGAAGTTGAGATTTTTGACTTCTGAAGTGCTTATCTCACTGAAATAAGCATTTTAGTCATACCAGCATCAAAAGTTGAGTGTTTTGGCAAAGTTGCGATGTTGGTATTCTGATATGCTTATCTAGCTGAAATAAGAACGTCAGTCAAAACAAAATAAAAATTTGAGTCATTTGGTGAAGTTCAGATTCATGTCGACTGAAATGCTGAACTTGCTGAAATAAGCACGTTAGTCAAAACAACATCAAAAGTTGAGTCATTTGGGGAAGTTGAGATTTTGATCTTCTGAAGTGCTTAACTCGCTGAAATAACCATTTTAATTTAATCACCATCAAATGTTAGGTCATCTGGTGAAGTTGAGATTTCAGTCTTTGATATGCTTATCTCGCGGAAATAAGTACATTAGTCAAAACAACATCGAAAGTTGAGTCATTTGGTGAAGTTGAGATCTTTAATTTTTGAAGTGCTTATATCACTGAAATAAACATGTCATTCAAACCAACATCAAAAAGTAACTCATTTAGTGAAGTTCAGATATTGGATTTCTGATGTGCTTATCTGAGTGAAATAAGCATTTTAGTCAAAACAGCATCAAAAAATAAGTCATTTGCAGACGTTGACATTTTTGACTTCTGAAGTGCTTAAATCGCTGAAATAAGCATGTTAGTCCACCCAACATCAAATCTTGAGTCATTTGGTGAAGTTCAGACTTTGGTTTTCTGAAGTGCTTAGCTCACTGAATTAAGCATGTTAGTCAAAACAGCATTAAAAATTAAGTCATTTGGTGAAGTTGAGATTTCTGACTTTTTAATTGCGTATTTCACTGAAATAAACATGCTCGTCAAAACAGCATCAAAAGTTGAGTGTCATGTTGAAGTTGAGATTTGGTCTTCTGCTTTGCTTACCTTGCAGAAGTAAGCACGTTCGTCAAAACAACATCAAAAGTTGTGTCATTTGGTGGAGATGAGATTTTGATCTTCTGAAGTGCTTAACTCGTCGAAATGAGCATGTCAGTCAAACTAACATCAAAAATTGAGTCATTTGGTGAATTTCAGATTTTTGTCTTCTGAAGTGCTTATCTCGCTGAAATATTAATTTTAATCCAACCAGCATCAAAAATTATGTCATTTTGTGAAATTGAGATTTTAGCCTTCTGAAATGCCTATCTCACTCAAATAAGCATGTTAGTCAAAACATCATCTGAAGTTGAGCCATTTGGTCTAGTTGAAACTTTTGACTTCTGAAGTGCTTGTCTGACTCAAAAAAGCATGTTAGTCAAACAAACATCAAAACTTGAGTCACTTTGTGAAGTTCAGATTTTAGTCTTCTGAAGTGCATAACTCGCTGAAATAAGCATTTTAAGCCAACCAGCATCAAATGTTGGGTCGTTTGGTGAAGTCGAGATTTTAGACCTCTGAAGCGCTTAACTCCCTGAAGTAAGCATGTTAGTCAAAATGACATCAAAAGTTGAGTCATTTCGTGAAGTTGAGATTTTGATCATCTGAAATGCTTATCTCAATGAAATAAGCATGTCATTCAAACCAACATGAAAAACTAACTCATTTGGTGGAATTGAGATATTTGTCTTCTGATGTGCTCAACTCCCTGAAATAAGCACTTTGGTCCAACCAGATTCAAACATCAAGTCATTTGGTGAAGTTGAGATTTTATTCTTCTCATATGCTTACCTCACTGAAATAAACATCTTAATTTCACCAGCATCATAAATTAAGTCATTTGGTGAAGTTAGGGTTTTTGCCATCTGACGTCCTTAAATCGCTGAAATAAGTATGTTCGTCAAAACAACATCAAAAGTTGAGTCAATTGGTGAAGTTGAGATTTTTCACTTCTGAACAGCTTATCTCACTGAAATAAGCATTTTCATCAAATCAGCATCAAAAGTTGAGTCATTTGCTGAAGTTCAGATTTTGGTTTTCTGATATGCTTATCGAACACGTTAATCAAAACAACATCAAAAATTGAGTCACTTGGTAAAGCTGAGATTTACGTCTACTGAAGTGCTTATCTCGCTGAAATGAGCACGTTAGTCAAACTAACATCAAAAATTGAGTCATTTGGTGAAGTTCAGATTTTTGTCTTCTGAAGTGAATATCTCGCTGAAATAAGAATTTTAATCCAACCAGCACCAAAAATTATGTCATTTGGTGAAACTGAGATTTTAGCCTTCTGAAGTGCGTATCTCACTCAAACAAGCGTGTCAGTCAAAACAACATCAAAAGTTGAGTCATTTGGTGAAGTTGAGAGTTTGATCTTCAGAAGTGCTCATCTCAATGAAATAAGCATGCCATTCAAACCTGCATGAAAAACTAACTCATTTGACGGAGTTGTGATATTGGTCTTCTGATGTGCTCAACTCCCTCAAATAAGCATTTTGGTCCAAACGCATTCAAACATCAAGTTATTTGGAGAAGTTCAGATTTTTGGCTTCTGAGGTGCTTATCTCGCTGAAATAAGCATGTTCGTCAAACCAGCATCAATATGTAGGTCATTTGGTGAAGTTGATATTTTAGTTATCTGATTTGCTAAATTCGCTGAAATGAACCTTTTAATTTAACGAGCATCATAAATTAAGTCATTTGGTGAAATTGAGATTTTTGCCTTCAGAAGTACTTATCTCACTTAAATATGCATGTTCGTCAAAACAACATCAGAAGCTGAGTCATTTGGTGAAGTCCAGATTCTTCACTTCTGAAATGCTTATTTCACTGGAGGAAGCCAGTTAATCAATCCAACATTAAAATTTGAGTCATTTAATGAAGTTCAGATTTTGGTCTTTTCAAGTGCTTATCTCACTGAAATAAGCATGTTAGTCAAAACAGAATCAAAAGTTGAGTGTCATGTTGATGTTGAGATTTTAGCCTTCTGAACCGCTTAACTCTCTGAAGTAAGCATGTTAGTCAAAACAACATCAAAAGTTGAGTCATTTGGTGAAGTTGAATTTTGATCTTCTGAAGTGCTTATTTCATTGAAATAAACTTCTCAGTCAAAACAGCACCAAAAGTTGAGTGTCATGTTGAAGTTGAGATTTTATCCTTCTGAACCGCTTAACTATCTGAAGTAAGCACGTTCGTCAAAACAACTTCAAAAGCTGTGCCATTTGGTGAAGTTGAGATTTTGATCTTCTGAAGTGCTTATCTCGCTGAAATGAGCATGTTAGTCAAACTAACATCAAAAATTGAGTCATTTGGTTAAGTTCAGATTTTTGTCTTCTGATGTACATATCTAGCTGAAATAAGAATTTCAATCCAACCAGCATCATAAATTATGTCATTTGGTGAAATTGAGATTTTTGCCTTCTGACGTGCGTATCTCACTCAAATAAGCATGTTAGTCAAAACAACATCTAAAGTTGAGTCATTTGGTGAAGTTGAGATTTTTGACTTCTGATGTGCTTATCTCACTCAAATAAGCTTGTTAGCCAAACAAACATCAAAACTTGAGTCATTTTGTGAAGTTCAGATTTTGATCTTCTGAAGTGCTTATCTCAATGAAATAAACATGTCATTCAAACCAACATGAAAAACTAATTCATTTGGTGGAGTTGAGAGTTCAGACTTCTGAAGTGCTTACGTACTGAAATAAGCATTTTAGTCAAACCTGCATCAAATGTTGAGTGTTTTGGTGAAGTTGAGATTTTGATCTTCTGAAGTGCTTAACGAGCTGAAATAAGTATGTTCGTCAAAACAACATCAAAATTTGAGTCATTTGGTGGAGTCGAGATTCTTCAGTTCTGAAGTGGTTATTTCACTGGAGGAAGCCTGTTCGTCAAACCAACATCAAAATTTGAGTCATTTAGTGAAGTTCAGATTTTGGTATTCTGAAGTGCTCATCTCACTGAAATAAGCATGTTAGTCAAAACAGTATTCAAAATTAAGGCATTTGGTCAAGTTGAGATTTTTGACTTCTGAAGTGCTTCCTCCCTGAAATAAGCATTTTAGTCAAATCAGCACCAAAAGTTAGGTCCTTTGGTGAAGTTGAGATTTTAGTCTTCACATAAGCTCATCTCGCTGCAATAAGCATTTTAGTCAAACCTGCATCAAAAGTTGAGTCATTTGGTGAAGTTGAGATTTTTGACTTCTGAAGTGCTTATCTCACAGAAATAAGCATGCTAATCAAATCAGCATCAAAAGTTGAGTCATTTGCAGAAGTTCAGATTATAGTCTTCCGATGCACTTAGCTGAGTGAAATGAGCGTGTCAGTCAAAACAGCATCAATAATTAAGTCAGTTGG
>NW_025974076.1:0-8695 GCF_021869965.1 Rhincodon typus
GGGCCTAGACCCTTTCTGAAGAAGGGTCTAGGCCCGAAACGTCAGCTTTCCTGCTCCTCTGATGCTGCTCGGCCTGCTGTGTTCATCCAGCTCTACACCTTGTTATCTCTGTGGAAAAGATAGGCACAGGTTTAGGAGAAAACAAATTCAAGGAGCTTGGAGCAGAAAAGAAAGTTGGAAATAGGAGTGATAGTTTACAAGGATGCAGGGATTAAGGTGTTTTTTTTTCAGAAGGGGTTAATGATGGTAAGCTTGAAGGGTGCAGGACAGTACTTATGGAGCAAGATCTCCTAAAATATCAGCTAACATGATAGTCAGGAAGGACATTTGTGTGGACAGTGACTATTCACCCTCATTTTTTTTGCAGTAACCAAGCAATTTGTAGAAGCAATTTATTCGTTTTATGCAGGTAACTTAAAAGGGCTGACTACTGCACAGTTGGTGTGGGAATTTTCAGGGTTGCCACATGGACTCATAGCTTGGAGGGAACAATAACAATAGCTTGATAGGTCAGGGAACTTTTCCCTAGTCAGACAACTAATAAAGATTCTCCTGAATCATTTGAAGAGCAAGATGTTTTCCAAGAATCTTAGTTAACATTCATTCTTCAAAGGGGATCATAAACAAATTATCAGGTCGTTATTATTTGTCTACTGTAAATGGGGCATTATAGTCCAAAATGGCTGCTATGTTTTCTACCAAAACAATAACAACCAAAGATAATTTTTAAGAGTGACCAATTTCTTTGCGTGTGCAATGCAGTGGGACACATTGAGTAGATGGGATCTGGGTATTTTAGGTAACCTTGAGATGTAAGAAGAATGTTTTTTAAATAAAAAAACATGTTTTGGACAATTAAAATTCTGACAAGCAAAGAACAATTACAATTTTGGGGAGAATTTTTTCAGCCTTGAACAACATGGGCAGTGGCAAGATAATTAGGAAAATACAGTGAGAATAGAAAAATGAGATTCTTGACAGCAAGGTAAAAAGTTGTGATAATCCTCTTAAGGTTTTAATGGTCATCTCCTGCCTGGGACTGAGCAGGTGCCTGGTCCCTGGTTTCCTCTGAGTGCTCATGAACTGAGGTATTTCTTCTTTGGCATCTGCAGAGATGATCCAGTGATGTGCTCACCAGAATGTGCACCTGGGTCTAAACTAGCTAAAGTACCCACTGAGGTTTCAGTGTCTGAGCTGGCTGAGGATACATGATACAGCCTTACTGTTACTTCCTTTGAGAGTCTATGTCTTATTCCTCAGGTGCAGAGGATGGGGTGGTAGCTCTTCATGGCAGACGTTCTGTAGATGCTGTCCATGATTGCAGAAGACAAAAGAGAGGGCAAGGTGCACAACAGGGTTAGATGCTTGGCCATGTTAAAAATATGTTCATTGGTGGTAATGGGAGAGCAGTAAAGCTGTCTATAATGAATGGTCGCTAAGACACAAAGGTGTAATTGATGAGCAGATGAATATCATGCACACCTAAACCAACAACCCCCCAAGCTGTTTCTGCCTTCTTTTGGCTGTCTTCTCCTACACGGAGATCAGTGATGTCAGTGGCTGGTAGAACTGTTATTGTTGATATGGCTGAAGGAAAGGTCATAAGGTCTCCAGAGCCAGTGAGTAGGAAGTGCAGAGGGCAGGAAGGGTTAATAGCCTGGAGAAATGGTCTGAATGAGAGCAATCGTAGGAAGATGTGCCATGCAGTAGTGGTGGTATTAGATCGTAAGTCTAGATGGCAAGTGGGTGCAGTAGCAGAGTTAGAGTGAATGTGAGGTAGCACAGCCCTGAGATCATTAACCTTCCCCGTGCACCAATTTGCGTACCTCTGGACTGTGGAAACTGCCCAGGCCTGGGTGGCAACTTAATACCAGGTTGGGAGGGTCTGATGTTGTGGTGTCCTCTGATGTTCCTGAGGAAAGAGGATGGCCTTTCTTTCCAACAATCCAACAATGTCCCTGTCAGCCAAAAAATAATACTAATTTTCTTCCATCGGTCACTGCCTGGGAATCCTTCACACATTTGAACTGTGAGGGGCTATCCCAGTTTGCTGCATTTGAAATGGTACACAGCCAGAGTTTAAAGATGGCACCAGCAGTGGGAATGCTGGACACACCTGGCAGAGGCGAGCACTGCAATAACTTCAAAGCTTGGCTCTTCTGGTTAACTTATAAACTGTCCTTATTTGCTTAGCCCTCTGAATCATATGCTGCGCACATCCCCACATACCTCACGCAGATTTCCCATTCCATCCCTGATTACCCTAACAGGTCACATAATTCCTCCCACAGAGCTCACTCTAAAAGTGGCCAACAACCACAAGCACCTCCAGTGCTGCTGAGCGCATGAAACCATTAGAGCATCGCCATGGAGAGATACTTTATACTTAATGAGGTGAGCACCATAAAATTGGACAAAAAATCTTGCTCGAACTCACAGAAAGTTCTCTCCTGTGAAAGTACCCAAAATTGACAGAAAGCCAAGTTTGTAAAATTTCAGTTCTTAGTCTTCTCATGTGCGAATAGCTTGCAATGCTCCTAATCTCAGCACATTATAAATAGTCTTGAGACTGTCATTCCAGGGTATATCCACAGAAATCTGCTCTGTGTTGTGGAATGGTTCATGGTTTTAGACTGATCAAAAAACAGATTCCTGTTGACAGAACTGAATTGATTGTGATGTCTGTAGTTGAGAAAAAAAACCACTAGGTTCCTTGATTTTAACCTGGGTCTCTGAATGGAAAGTTCAATAAATAAGATAAATAACTTCAAAATACTGTGCCCCTAGTCTGCAGATCAAGGTGATGATTCTGTCCTTTTTGAAATGAGCCCCAGCTGTTCCGCTGCAAGTGAATTTAAATCTTATTTTATTTTTCCCCTTTTGAAAGATGGCAAAGAAATCTGCTGAAAAGCACAGCCATTAACCAAAATGCAGTCATTTGGCTCACACAGCAGATAATCTCCATCTGGCATTTATGTTTGAGAAATGCTTTGTACAAAATTACGCTTATTTTCTGAAAGGCTTTACTAACCTCTTGTAAGGTGGAATCTGCAATTTCTCATATTTTTGTTCTAGGTATAACAGGTTGTTTGTTCATGAGATAATCTGATACAAGATCCTTTTATATCAAGCCAGTATGAATGTATGGCTCCCATGTATGAGTCCCTATGGTCCTACAGCTTGCAATTTCTGAATTACTGCCATTCTTACTGAACCTGACTGTAGTCTTGTACTTGAAAATGAGTACAGAGAGACTAACCAACATGCATGACAACCAGAAAGTAAACTTCCACCCTGTCTGTTTCTGTTTTATCTATGCTTTAACCACATTGACAGTGTATTTTTGTACCAGAGATTGAAATGATTGCTCGCATGCTCACCAAAACAATGAAATTTACTTTTTGTTACTCCAGTTAGCAATTGGACATGTATTTTTTATTACAGTGTCTACACTATAGCATTTTAAATATTAAAGATAGTGTAAATGAACGCTATAGTGTCTACATTATAATTTATAAATGCTGTCTCCCGTACACTTTACTCAATCTAATTTATCATAGAAAAAGTGTTCCTTTTCAAGAATAATTTATGGTTGTAAGATCTGCAGGTAGGTAGATGATTCCCAGAGTAAGTGTACACACTCTGGATTTCTGACACTGACCATTTCAAATTTCCAGGGAAGGTCTCTTTATTTACTTACCATTGTTGACCACATTGTGGGCATACGCCATTGAACCAAGTACAGAATATACGGCACAAGTGTCCTGAATCACAGTGCATCAACACTATCCTGGAATCCAGTAACAATTTTCCTGTACAAAGCAGGTTTTGAAAATTATATGATTTAAACATTCTCACCACACAAGTTCAAGGCAATGAACACCTCCAACAACAGAGGATCTGGCAATCACACCTTGACATTCAATGGCATTTCCAACACTCAATCTGCCGCCACTAACATCCTGCAGAAACTGCCCTGAACTAGCCATGTAAATACTGTGACTACAACAGCAGGTCAGACACGAGGAATCCTGTAACTCACCTTCTGACTCTCCAAAATCTGTCTTTCATCTATAAGGCACTAGTAAGGTGTGGGATGGAATACTCCCACTTGCCTGTTGCAGCTCCAACAACACTCAAGATGAGTCCAGGACAAAGCAACCCACTTGTTTGGCATCACATCCACAAACATCCACTTCCTCCACCAATGATGCATAGTGGCAGCAGTGTGTATGATGTACAAGATGCCCTGGAGAAATTCCCCACAGTTCCTTAGACAACATCTTCCAAACCCATAACCACTACCATCTAGAAGGACAGGGGCAGCAGATACATGGAAACACTACCACCTGCAAGTTCCCATCCAAGCAAATCAACAGCCTGATTGGAAATATATCGCCATTTCTTCAATGTTATTGGGTCAAAACTTTGGAATTCCTTCACCTGCAGCATTGTGCTTGTACCTACATCAAATGGTTTGCAGCAGTTCAAGAAACCTTCTCAAGAACAATTAGGAATGGTCAATAAATGCTGGTGCAGCTAGCAATGCCCACACCCCCTGAATTAATCAAAAAAGGTACATATGAACACAAGCATTTAGGGTAGTTCCAGGCCATGTGTCCCATCAAGTCTCATCCATCCATCAATAAGATTCTGATTTTCTTTCATTGAACATTAGACAGTATTGATATGCAGATATTATCCTGTGAAGACACCATTTGCCATAAGAAATTTTACAACAGCTGCAGCTGAACAATTCAGGATAATAATAAGCTTTTTAATTTACAAACTAATTTATACATTGATTGGTATAAATCAAACTAATATTTTTATTGGTGACTTCTCCTGGAAAACGGCATTTTTAAAATCTTTCATGAGCTTTAGGAATTGCTGGCAAGGTTGCCCATCTCTAATCACTCTTGAAAAGGATGTGGTGAGTTACCTTCTTGAACCACTGTGATTCATCTGGTGTAGGTACACCTACAGCGATATTGCAATGAAAAAATGACTATACACTTCCAAATCAGGATGGTGAGTGTCTTATTGCCATGATGTTATAAAAAATTCCAAGAGAAACCTCATCTGCCTTAATTTCACTGGAGACTAGCAATACCCAAGATTTTCTAATCATTTTCTAATCAACCTTTCTGAAATGTTATCACACACCTTTGGAGATGGTGAGACTTGGACACTCGCCGTGCCCAAAATATATGATGGAGAAATGGAGTTGGAGTGGATCAACCAAGGGTTTACTGACTTTACTCTTGTTATAGATCAGCAATTTCTGTATCTTTCACGTTTGTAGGTAGAAGCAATTGAAGGACCAGAAGTGTTATCATACCTGATTGTAAAATGTCCTGTTGTGCAGTGTCCATTGCTATCTGTATTCACTAATTTCCCAATGATTTTGTAAAATGACAAGAAAATGTTATATTTATGTCAATTCCATGCAAAGAAATTGTGTAAAAGCATGCAATTTTGTTTGTGCTGTGCGACCATCGTCATCAGCACAGATTGGAAAAACAGTGACCGAAACCTCATGCAGAGGCCTATTTAATCAGATCCTTGCCTATTTTGACCGCTCAACAGTGGCTAACACACAAATCAGAAAGTCACAAACAGCAGCTAACAAAGATTTAAAAGAAGCCTATGAAAATGCAAGGATCTTTACTGAATATACTATACGTATCCAAAGCAATAATTCAGATGTATGGACCGACAAATAGCATTGAAGGTAACAGTATTGTATGCAACAGCCTTAACATCTTTCAAAGATTATCATAGTTTTATATCAAAGGAAACCTAAAAATTAAGTAGGTGTAGGAGAAGCCCATCATAGCAAAAGGCTGAGCGATACTGAGACAAACAGCCAAAGGATGTCCCTGCTGAGCAATTTTTGCATGTAACATGTATCAGTTCATAAAGTCTTCAACAAAGTACAACATTCATAAATGTATTTAAGATCTGTCCAGACAGTAAAAATGCAGTGGTGCAATGCACTTTCATCAGCATTGTCTTCAACATTAAATCATCTATGAAGATATCAATCTACTAATACCTTATTTTGCATCATCAGAAGAAAACCCTCTGGGTTCAATTGAAATAAACTGCTGCAAAATGAAATTTTGCTCTGGGAACATGCTCGTCTCAAATAGCTGCTCAATGACACACTGACTTCAGCCTTCTGGAAAAAGTTTCGCTTTTAGGTCCGTTGGGCCAAGTGAAGTATTTTTCCAAAGGGCCAGAACTCAACATTTGAGATCGCTTCTAAAAGACCCTTTGGCTTTTAGGTCCTTTAGGTTTTCAGACATGCAGATAATGGATATCCAATCTGTACTTAAATTGTTTGGCCGCATTTCGAATAGGCCATCAAAGATGCTTTGATACATAAGACACTTGTTAGACCTCAACTGGAGCATTGTTTGCAGTTCTGGGCATCACATAAAAGGATGTAAACACATAGAAGATAGGACAATAATGGTTTATAATAATTGTTCCATAGATGCGGACCTCCATTTATGAGGATAGATTGAAGGAGTTGACACTGCTCTCCTTGGAAAGAAGAAAGCTATGAGAAGATCTGATTGAGCTTTCAAAATCATGAACGTACCAGATAGATAGGGATAAACTGTTCCACTCATAAAAGGAACAAAAATTAGAGGGCATAGATTTAAAGTGATCTGCAAAAGTAGCAAGGGTGAAATGAGGAAAACCGTTTGTCCCCCCCAGAAAATAGTTAGGGTATAGAATGCACTGCCTGGAAGAATTATAGAATCCCTACAGAAGGAGGTCATTTGGCCCATCCGAAGAGCATCCCACCCAGTCCCACCCCTGCACCCTATCCCCATAACTGCACATTTCCTGTGTTTAATCCACCTTACCTGCCCATCCCTGGACACTATGGGCCTATTTAGCATGGCTATTCCACCTAACCTGCACATTCTTGGATTCTGAAAGGAAACCAAATCACCCAGCAGAAATCCAAACAGACACGGGGAGAATGTGCAAACTCCACACAGAAAGTCACTCAAGGCTGGAATCAAACCCAGGTCCCTAGTATTGTGAAGCAGCAGCGCTAAGGGTGATGCTACCATGCCATCCTTAGAGTGGAAGTATGGTAGAGCCAAGTTCAATTGAGACATTCCAGAGGGCACTGAATGATTATTTGGATAAAATTAATATGCAAAGGTATAGGGAATAGTACAAAATTGGTAGTAGCTAATAATGCTCATTTAACGAGCTGACACAGGGCAGAATGGTCTTCTTCTGTACCATAACACTTTGGTAATTCTGTGAAATCCTGGAGTAGAACATGAGTCTGGACCTTCTGGCTCAGAGACAACGATACTACCATTGTGTCACAAGTCCTCCTCCTCCTCCTCTTCCTCACAGTCATATAATTATGCAAATGAGCGATTGAATTAGTGTGAGGGTGTTTGGAAAAGTAAACACTAATCAAAGGGAGATGATGGCATAGTCCTAATACCACTGGTTTAATAATCCAGATATCCAGATTAATGGGCTGTTTGGAATAGTCATTAGTTTCAAGAAAACTCACATATTTATTGGAATTCATACCTTTTGTCCTCCCCTTCCTGATCATATTTCCTAAGTATTGTCTGCCATCTTGCACTGCAAGCAGACAAGTCATGCTGAGATAATCAGAACTTTAAAGAGCTCATTGATTGAGAAGGATTTGTCATCTGAGCAAACTTGTTTTTAGTAAATGAACCTGTAGAACCAATAAACTATTGCTATTTCACAAGCGAGTTCATCTTCCCATCTGCAATTTCCACATTCTGCGGAAATAATAAAGGGTGCTGTACTGTAGTATGTGCGAGCATGCAAAATGTTGAAAACAAACTAGTGGGGCTGAATTTTCCAGAACAAAGTATCTTGTAGGGTGCATTTTCTGTGACTACAGTTCAAAATCATTACATTCTATAAGTTTCTAGAAATGTGCTGTGATGAGTGAATGGCGGTGGTGGTGGGGGTGTGGTGTTGTGGAATAGAGCATTCTGAACAATGGAGAATGCCAGAACTAACAGTTTATCTATTTTATCAATGAGATTGAAAAATTGAGGAATAAACGAGGGAAAGATTGTAGTGGGTTATGGTTAAGAGTGGGTGTGTCAGGACCTGTGGTGGTAGTACGGGTTTGTCTTTTTGGGGAAGTTGTTAGGTGGCAAGAGAGAAATGTCAGAGCAAGCAATGTCAGGAGTCAGGGCCAGAGGTGGGGTAGATGTTGGGACTAATGGGGAAGGGGAATGTCAAAACAAATCATTTGTTTTGGGACAACAAGGTGCAGGGCTGGATGAACACAGCAGGCCAAGCAGCATCATAGGAGCAGAAATGCTGACGTTTCGGGCCTAGACCCTTCATCAGAAAAGGGGGAGGGGAAGGGGGCTCTGAAATAAATAGGGAGAGAGTGGGAGGCGGATAGAAGATGGATAGAGGAGAGGATAGGTGGAGAGGAAACAAACAGGTCGAAGAGGCGGGGATGGAGCCAGTAAAGGTGAGTGTAGGTGGGGAGTTAGGGAGGGGATAGGTCAGTCCAGGGGGACAGACAGGTCAAGGGGGCGGGATGAGGTTAGTCGGTAGGAGATGGGGTTGCGGCTTGAGGTGGGAGGAGGGGATAGGTGGGAGGAAGAACAGGTTAGGGAGGCGGGGATGAGCTGGACTGGTTTTGGGATGC
>NW_025974077.1:0-8694 GCF_021869965.1 Rhincodon typus
CTGCACCTTGTTGTCTCAGATTCTCCAGCATCTGCAGTTCCTACTATCTCTGAGCCTCAGAGTGGTTTGTCTGCTTTTTGTTTTCGTAACACTGTAATAAAACAATGCATTAACATGCCAACACAATCTTGCCAAAACAATTATCCAATATTGCTAGAGATGTAAATGTGCTGTGAGCTGCTCTTCTCCCATTGTTACGTTGAAACCTGAAATTGCAGACAACATTGCCCTTTGTGTCAGTATCAGAAGGGGCTTTTCGAAGATCAACAACAAAGTGCAAGGACTTGCAAACTGTGTAAGGTTCAATGCAGACAAGTGTGTGGTGAAAACAAAAAAAGGCTGGAAATCACAGCGGGTCAGGCATCCATGGAGAGATAACAAGCTAACGTTTCGAGTCTGGAAAAATTTTCATCAGAGCAGGTGCAGATTCCAGCATCTGCAGTATTTTGCTCCTACTACGCGTGTGAGGATGCACTTTGAGTGCTTTAAGGCAATATAAAATGAGGGATGCAATTCTAAGGGGAGTGCAGGAGCAGACAGCCCTGAGTTGTACATGTGCACAGATCATTAAAGATGGAGAGAGGTGCAGAGAGAAGTACATGAAGCACTGTATGCCCCTGGCTTTATTAACGGGACACAGAGTACAAGAGTAAGGAAGTGATGTTGAACTTGCACAGGACACTTACAGTCACAGAGTTACACAGCACAGAAACAGGCCCCTCAGTTCAACTCACCCATGCTGACCAGATATCCTAAACCAATCTCGTCCTATGTCCCAGCATTTCGCCCATATCCCTTTAAAACCCTTCCTATTCATTTATGCATCCAGATGCCTTTAAATGTTGTAATTGTACTGGTCTTCCTCTGGCAGCTCGTTCTGTGTGAAATGTTGCCCCTTAGGACCCTTTTAAATCTTTCCCCTCTCACCTGAAACCTATGCCCTCCAGTTTTGGACTCACCTACCCTGAGAAAAAGACCTTGAATATTCAATAAAAACCGAAAGAACTGTGAATGCTGTAAATCAGTAACAAAACCAAAGTTGCTGGAAAAGCCCATCAGGTGACCCTTCCTCAGAACTGATGGTAGTTGGAAAAGGTTGGTTTATATGCAGAAAATAGGGAAGGGGATGGGGTAGGGAGTAAACTATAGGATAAAGGATACAGCCCAAAGAGAAGAAGGGTCACCAGACCCGAAACATTAACTCTGTTTTATCCTTCACAGATGCTGCCAGCCCTGCTGAGCTTTTCCAACAATTTTGTTTTTGTTGTGAGAGAGAAAAGCAGTTTGATTGTCAAAGGAGTTGATAACAATCTGGCTGGGAGGGTGAATAGCTGTTATTGGGGACTGTTATAATAGCAGGCTTTGTGATAACAAGGCCTGGTGTGTGGGGTGGGGGGCTGGGACATGGGAGAGTTTAGGCCCTAAAATTATTGAACTCAATATTGAGTTCTGAGGGCAGCAGGGTCCCCAAGGGGAAAATGAGGTGTTATTCTTTCAGCTTGTGTTGAGCTTTGTTAGAACCCTGCAGCAAGCCAGAGACAGAGATGTTGGCCAGGGAGCAGGGTGGTGTGTTAAAGTGGCAGGCAACAGGTAGCTCAGGGTCTTTTTGGCGAGCAGAATGTAGATGTTCCACGAAGTGGTCACCCAGTCTACGCTTTGTTTCCCCAGTGTAGAGGGCACCGCATTGTGAGAAGCGAATGCAGTAGATTAGATTCTGGGAAGTGCAGGTGAATAATTGCTTCACCTGGAAGGTATATTTGGGCCCTTCGATAGTGGGGAGGGAGGAGGTAAATGGGCAGGTGTTGCATCTTCACCTGTTTTAGGTGAAGGTGCTGTGGAACTCTTGGGGGGTGTTGGGAGTGAAGGAATTGTGGACCAGGGTGTTCCGGAGGGAATGGTTCCTGTGGAAGGCGGACAAGGGAGGGGAGGGGAATATGTGTCTGGTGGTGGTATCTCGCTGGAGGTAGCAGAAATGGCATTTGTTGATCTTCTGGATGTGGATGCCGGTGGGATGGTAGGTAAGGACAAGGGGAACCCTATCGCTGTTGCAGGAGGGAAGAGAAGGGGTGAGGGTGGAAGTGCGGGAGATGGGCCGGACCTGGCTGAGCGCCCTGTCAACAATGGTGCTGGGGAATCCTCTGCTGAGGAAGAAGGTCTAAGGTCAGATCAGATCTAAGCTCTGTAGTTCTGCCACATCCAGTCATGAATGGTGGTGGACAATTTAATGACTCAGCCCAGCACATCAAAGCAAAAGATAAGGATGAAGCTTTCACAGCAATCAGAAGTGCAATATGGATGATCCATCTTGGCCTCCTCCAGTGGTCCCCAGCATTACAGATACCAGTCTTCAGCCAATTCAATTCACTCGACGTGATATCAAGAAATGGTTGGAGATACTGGATACTGCAAAGGCTACGGGCCCTGACAATATTCCGGCAATAGTACTGAAGACTTGTGCTCCAGAACTTGCCGCTCCCCTCGCCAAGCTGTTCCAGTACAGTTACAGCACTGGTATCTACCGACAATGTGGAAAATTGCTTAAGTACATTTCTTAAGCAGGACAAATCCGACCCGGAGAATTACTGTCCCATCAGTCTACACTCAACCATCAGTAAAGTGATGGAAGGTGTCGTCAACAGCGCTATCAAGCAGCACCTGCTCAGCAATAACCTGCTCAGTGACGCCCAGTTTGGGTTCCTCCAGGGTCACTCAGCTCCTGGCCTCATTACAGCCTTGGTTCAAACATGGACAAAAGAGCTGAATTCCAGAGGTGAAGTGAGAGTGACAGCCCTTGACCTCGAGACTGCATTTAACCAAGTGTGGCATTAAGGTGCCCGAGAAAAACTGGGTCAATAGGTATCAGGGTGGTTGGAGTCATACCTCACACATTGGAAGATGGTTGTGGTTGTTGGAGGTCAGTCATCTCGGCTCAAGGACATCTCTGCAGGAGTTCCTCAGGGTAGTGTCTTCAGCCCAACTATCCTCAGCTGCCTCATCAATGATCTTTCCTCCATCATAAGATCAGAAGTGAGGATGTTCACCAGTGATACAGGTCAGAAGCTAGGAATACTACTGACTCCCCAAAGCCTGTCCACCATCTACAAGGCACAAATCAGGAGTGTGATGGAATACTCCCCACTTGCCTGGATGAGTGCAGCTCCAACAACACTAAAGAAGCTTGACACCATCCAGGACAAAGCAGCCCGTTTGATTGGCATCACATCCACAAGCATCTCCTCCCTTTACCACAGATGCTTAATAGCAGCCTTGTGTACTATCTACAAGATGCCCTGCAGAAATTCACCAAATTCACCAGACAGCACCTTCCAAACCCACAATCACTTCCATCTAGAAGGACAAGGGCAGCAGATACAAGGGAACACCACCACCTTCAAGTTCCCTTCCAAGCTACTCACCATCCTGACTTGGAAATATATTGCTTTTCTTTCATTGTCGTGGGGTCAAAATCCTGGAATTCCTTCTCTATTGGCATTGTGGTCTACCCACAGCAGGAGGACTGCAGTGGTTCAAGAAGGCAGCTCACCCCCACCTTCTCAACGGCAACTACGGATGGGTAAAAAAATGCTGGCCAGTCAGTGACACCCACACCACAAAATGAATATATAAAAAAAAGTTTAACAATATCTTTCCTATAGCAGCGAGACCAGAATTGAATGCAGTATTTTAAAACTGGCCTCTCCAATGCCCTGTACAGCCATAACATGACATCCCAACTCCTAGACTCAATGCAATGACCAATGAAGCCAAGCACTTTCTTCACCACCCTGTCTACCTGTGACTTCACTTTCAAGGATCTATACACCCCTGGGTCCCGTTGTTCAGAACACTCCCCAGGGCCCTACTATTAACTGCGTAATGATTTGCCTTATCAACAGCTTACATTTACCTAAATTAAACTCCATCTGCTCGCCCTTGGCCATTGGCCCATCTGATCAAGGTCCCATTGTACACTGAGGTAGCCTTTTTCTCTGTTCACAACATCAGCAATTGTAGTGTCATCTACAAACTTACTAACCATACCTCCTATATTCACATCCAAATCATTTATATAAATGACAACAAGCAGCGGACCCAGCACCGATGCTTGTGGCACACCGCTGGTCACAGGTCTCCAGTCTGAAAAACAACCCTCTAGCCCCACCCTCTGTCTCCTACCTTCAAGCCAATTTTGCATCCAATTGGCTAGCTCCCCCTCAAGCCCATGTGCTCTAGCCTTGGTAACCAATCTACCATGTAGAACCTTATCAATCACCTTCCTGAAGCCCGTATAGACAACATCTACTGCACTGCCTTCACTAATCATCTTTGTCAACTTTTCAAAATACTCAATCAAGTTAGTGAGATACAATTTCTCATGCACAAAATCATGTTGACTAGCCCTAATCAGTCCTTGCCTTTCCAAATACATGTAAATTTTGTCCTTCAGAATCCCTTCCAACAACTTCCTCACCATCGACATCAGGCTGAATGTTTTATAGTTCCTTAGCTTTTCTTTATGACCTTTTTTTTCAATCATGGCACCACGAGAGCCAGCTTTCAGTCTTCCAGCACTTCACCTCCAGCTATTGATGATACAGATATCTCAGCAAGAGGCCCCAGTAATCTCTTCCCAGCTTCGCACAATGTTCTGTGATACACCTGATCAGGGCTCTGGGGTTTATCCACCTTTATGCATTTTAAAACCTCCAGCACCTCCTCTTCTGTAAAATGGACACTTTTCAAGCTATTACCATTTATTTCCCCAAATTCTCTAGTTTCCATACCCTTCTCCACAGTAAATACAGACACAAAATACTCGTTTAGTATCTCACCCATCTCCTGTGGTTCCACACATATACGGCCTTGTTGACCTTTAAGGGGCCTTATTCTCTCCCTAGTTACTCTTTTACCCTTAATGTATTTGCAGGATCTTTTTGCATTCTCCTTAAGCCTATTTACCAAAGAGAGCTCATGTCCCATTTTTGCTCTCTTGACTTCCCTCTTAGGTAAACTTCTACTGCCCTTATACTCCTCTAGGGATTCACTCCATCCCAGCTGTACATACCTGACATATGCATTCTTCCTTTTCTTGACCAAAGTCTCAATTTCCTTAGTCATCCAGCATTCCCTACACCTACCAGCCTCGCCATTCACCCTAACAGGAACATACTGTCTCCGGACTTTCGTTATCTTATTTTTAAAGGCTTCCCATTTTCCTGCAAACATCTGCCCCCCAATCAACTTTTGAAAGTTCTTGCCTAATACCGTCAAAATTGACCTTACTCCAATTCAGAACTTTATACTTTAGATCAGAACATGTTAAACCCCAGCTGGAATATTGTGAGCAGTTGTGGATATCACATTATCAGAAAGATGCAAATGCATTGGAAAGAGTGCAGAACCTATTTACTAACATGGGTCCAGGTTTGAGAAACCTCAACTATGAGGATAGACTTAAGAAGTTGGGACTGGAGAGAAAAAGACACAGAGAAGATCCGATTGAGGTTTTCAAAATCATGAATGGCTGGAAAGAGTAGATACTGTGCATCTGTTTCCATTGTAAAAGAAACAAGAATGAGAGAACATAGATTTAAGGTGATCTGCAAATGAAGCAAAAAACTTTTTTCACACAGTGGGTTGTTCAGGTATGGTATGTATTGGTTGGAAATTTGGTGGAGGCAGGTTCAATTGAGGCATTCCAGAGGGACATTGGAGGTTATTTCGATCGAAACGGTGCTCAGCGATATGGTGAACACGAGGTAATAGAGCTAGTGCAGGCATGATGGACCAAATGGCCATTTTTGTGAAGTGCTTTTGCAAACAAATATCACAGCTAACAGAAATTTCAGCCAAGATCTACAAATTTCCTTATTTGGCAGGAAACTGGGGTGGGAGCCAGCATTAGTCCAGTGATGGCAATCATGCCTCTGAATCAGAAGGTTCTGAGTTCAAACCCATGCCTGGTAACTTCAACACAAAATTTACACTGGCACTCCAGTGAAGTGCAATGGCAGTGCAGGCTACCAGTGATGTCTTTCAAACGAGACATTGAACTGGGGCAATCTGACCTCTCAAGAGGGTGTACAAGGCTCTGTAGCATTTTCTCCTTATGCCCCAGCTAACTGTTAACACCTGAAACAGAATACTGGGACTTTATCTCATCGCTGCTTGTGGGACTTTGTGATGCACAACTGCTGGGGGCCCTGTGTTCTCAGAAATACTGACAATTCATCATATCACAAACCAAGAACATTACCAAGAGATGCTCAAGATCCTGGAAAGAGGAAGAAAAAGAGAGAAAGTTGCTCCAGTTGTCTGTAGTCACGTCGCAAATGCATTCTAAACAAAATTCTGCTTGGCTCAGCAGTAACACATTTACAAAATATCGTGGGTCCTGAGCCTATTTCAGGAGTTGAACAAACAATGTAGCTAGTGAAGGAGTAATTTGCAGATGAGACATTAAACCAATGTCCTGCCCATTTGTTCAGGGCTCTGTCACACTATTCAAAGAGCAGCAGGGAAACTCAGTTGAGCCCTCACCTAGACTAAACTGGTCATGTATCTCACTGCTTTTCTGATGAAGGGTCTAGGCCCGAAACGTCAGCCTCTCTGCTCCTATGATGCTGATTGGCCTGCTGTGTTCATCCAGCCCTGCACCTTGTTGTCATGTATCTCACTGCTGTGTGTGTGTTGACAATGGCAACACTTAGAACATACATAGCACATACAACATAGAACAGTATAGCACAGTACAGGCCCTTCAGCCCACGATGTTGTGCTGACCTATTATCCCAGTAAGATCAAACTACCCTGCATACCCTACATTTTACTATCCTCCATGTGCCTATCCAAGAGTCGCTTAAAAGTCTCCAAAGTATCTGACTCCACTACCACTGCCGGCAGCGCATTCCACACACCCACCACTCTCTGTGTAAAGACCTACCCCTGACATCTCCACTATACCTTCCTCCAATCACCTTAAAATTATCCACCCACGTAATAGTCATTTCTGCCCTGGGAAAAAGTCTCTGACTATCCACTGTATCTATGCCTCTCATCATCTTGTACACCTCTAACAAGTTACCTCTCATCCTTCTTCGCTTCAATGAAAAAAGCCTCAACCTTTCCTCATAAGACCTGCCCTCCAGTCCAGGCAGCTTCCTGGTAAATCTCCTCTGCACCGTCTCTAAAATTTCCACATCCTTTCTATAATGAGGTGACCAGAACTGAACACAATATTCCAAGCGTGGTCAAACTAGCGTTTTATAGAACTGCAGCATAACCTCATGGCACTTAAACTCAATTCCCCTGCCAATGAAGGCCAACACACCATACACCTTCTTAACAACCCTGATCAACTTGGGTGGCAACTTTGAGGGATCTCTGGACGTGGACCCCAAGATCCCTCCGTTCCTCCACACTGCCAAGAATCCTACCATTAACCCTGTATTCTGCATTCAAATTCGACCTTCCAAAATGAATCACTTCACACTTTTCTGGGTTGAATTCCATCTGCCACTTCTTTGCCCAGCTCTGCATCCTGTCAATGTCCTGTTGCAACTTACAACAGCCATCCACACTATCCACAACTCCAGCAACTTTCGTGTCATCGGCAAGCTTACTTACCCACCCTTCCACTTCCTCATCCAAGTCATTTATAAAGATCACGAAGAGTAGAGGTCCCAGAACAGATCCCTGCGGCACACCACTGGTCACCGAGCTCCAGGCTAAATACTTTCCATCTACTACCACCCTCTGTCTTCTATTGGACAGCCAGTTTTGTATCCAGTCCACCAAATTTCCCTGAATCGCATGCCTCCTTACTTTCTGATTGACCCTACCATGTGGAAATTTATCGAATGCCTTGCTAAAATTCATATACACCACATCCACTGCTCTGCCTTCATCAAGAGATGATTCGTAGAGTCTGAGAGTCACACAGCACAGAAACAGACCCTTCAGTGCAACCTGTCCATGCCGACCATAATCCCAAACTAAACTAGCCCCACTTAGAGTCATACAGTCATAGAGAAGTACAGCACAGAAACAGATCCTTCAGTCCAATTCGTCCATGCAGATCAGATATCTTAGATAAATCTGGTCCCATTTGCAAGCATTTGGCCCATATCCTTCTAAACCTTTCCTCTTCATGTACTCATCCAAATATCTTTTTAATGTTGGAGCTGCACCTGCATCCACCACTCCTGCTGGCAGTTCATTCCAAATACAAATGACCTTCTGTGTGAAAATGTTGCCCCTCAGGTCCCTTTTAAATTTTTCTCCTCTCACCTTAAAAATTTGCTCCCTACTTCTGAACTACCCCAGGGGAAAGGATGCTATTCACTTTATCTGTGCCTTTCATGATTTTATAACCTCATAGAATCTCTACAGTGTGGAAGCAGGCTATTCAGCCCATCAAGTCCAACCAACCATCTGAAGAGACAGAGATAGTAGGAACTGCAGATGCTGGAGAATCCGAGACAACAAGGTGCAGGGCTGGATGAACACAGCAGGCCAAGCAGCATCATAGGAGCAGAGAGGCTGACGTTTTGGGCCTAGACCCTTCATCAGAAAAGGGGGAGGGGAAGGGGGTTCTGAAATAAATAGGGAGAGAGGGGGAGGTGGATAGAAGATGGATAGAGGAGAGGATAGGTGGAGAGGAAACAAACAGGTCGAAGAGGCGGGGATGGAGCC
>NW_025974078.1:0-8693 GCF_021869965.1 Rhincodon typus
GGGAATTGCTTGATCTTTTGGGGAAAATCAATCGCCAGATCTGTGCCATCCCATCAAAAGAATTGAAATTTATGGTTCCCTGGTGGTTTCATTGAAACATAAAGATTTTGAAGGCACTTAAAGTGTAGGAAAAGAGCTTGTTTACCCCTGGCTGGGGAATCTAGAACATGGGCATACTATCTGAGGAAAAAGGGTTGATCATTTAAGATTGAAAATGAGGAGAAATTTATTTGCTGAAGAGCAACTGAAGTTTTTTTTTGCTGTTGTGTAGACCTCAGGCATTCACATACATCAAAGGTTTCTCGAGGCAGAAACCATTCATTAGCATTGAGTGTGACAAGTGCGGATCTTCCCTATAGCTGCCTGGCTCCACAGCTTAAAGGGAACATTCCTCAAGGGGTTCTTAAACTTTAGAATTCCCTGTCCCATAGAATTGAGGACACTCCTTCATTGAATGCATTTAAGGCTGAAATAGATGGAATTTTGTTGTAAAAACTGAAAGAACTGCGGATGCTGCAAATCAGGAACAAAAACAGAAGTTGCTGGAAAAGCTCAGCGGGTCCGGCAGCATCTGTGGAGAAAAAGTCAGAGTTAACATTTCAGGTCCGGTTCTGAGGAAGGGTCACCGGACCCGAAACGTTAACTCTGACTGTTTTTTCTCCACAGATGATGCCAGACCTGCTGAGCTTTACCAGCAACTTCTGGAATTTTGTTCTCCTGGGCAATTTAAAGAATGTGAGGAGTGAGCAGCAAAGTGGGATGGAAGCTCATGATCAGCCGAGTTGAATGGTAATGCAGCATCAGTGTTGTCTACTTGTGCTGCTACCTCTTGTGTTCTTTCCTGTAAGGGAAGCTACGGGGGTAATATGATAAAACTGGCTCCCATTCATCCTGGCACCTACCCATCTATGCCTGCAACCACCCCAATGCAGTTGTTCCAGTAGCAGAAGGGGGCATCTGGAGGACTACCCACCCTAGGACCAACTGAAGTCCTTAAAGGGGCAATCAGTGCCATTCAAGAACCATCTTCTGCCATTGCCAGGATTACACATGCAGTGACAGACAGTCCAGCATCAAATGTTCAGCCTATCACATTATGTTGGCAGATTTGAAGACCGCTAGTGGAGGGAGGTGGGGGAAGGCGCAGGACAGTTTGGTTGGGAGGATTCTGTGTGCCAATCGAAAGGTCATCTTCCCTAGCTATTTGTGATATCTCCATTTTTAACCTTTGGCACCAGCAGCCTGTCCCCCTTGGTATACAAGGCCAAACAGATGCAGGCTGGTTCCTGAAATTTAATCGAGGGGACTGGGACTCTACCCCCAGCATAGAGTTCCACCCAGTGTTCCAAGTTATAGAGTCACAGATTTATAGAATCATACAGCACAGAAACAGACCATTTGGTCCAACCAGTCCATGCCAACCATAATCCCAAACATAACTAGCCCCACCTGCCTACACTTGGCCCATATCCCTCCAGACATTTCTTATTTATATACTTACCCAAACATCTTTGAAATGTTGTAACTATGCCCGTGTCCATCACTCCCTCTGGAAGTTCATTTTACCCAAGAACCGCTCTCTGTGTAAAACAAAAATACCCCTCTTTTAAATCTTCCTCCTCTCACTTTAAAAATATGCGTCCTAGTCTCGAAAATTTTGCAGCACATTGTCGATGGCAGATATGGAGACCTGAAAATGAATTTTATGAGGGACAGATATATTCGATAAAGTTTCAAGCAGGAGCAATTACGGTTTGAAACATTTTTTACATAGCCAGTATCTAACTTAGCCCTACATTTGTGTTAGTTTTATGCATGATCCCTGGTCTACCGGTACAATCACAATCTACCACTCACGCAATAATATTTGGGATGTCACATACGAAATTAATGAGCAATTATAATACCTCACATAATGATTAAACCTTTCCTATGGACCTCTGAGAAGAGGCAAGAAACAGATTAAAGTTAATTATGGAAATGCATTTCAATAAATAGATGTCAGTAGTCCAGAAGACCTCATTGATGCTTGGAATTTCACCTAACTTTTTAAAAGATGTTAACCTATGCCAATCTGGAACCAATCCAGTTTACATTTGAAGATTCTCAAAAAGTCCACAGTCACCATAAAAGACTTATTTCCATAAGTTTACTGTCTCCTGAAAAAAAGCAAAGCCAAACTGTATCTAACCTTCTAATTTTCTGAGGAAGGGACTAGACCCGAAATGTCAGCTTTCCTGCTCCTCTGATGCTGCTTGGCCTGCTGTATTCATCCAGCTCTACAACTTGTTGTCTCAGTATCTAACCTTTTGGTTGTGTAACCTGTATGCAATTCCTGGTCTTCTGCAGTCTACCAGAATCAACACAATTGCACTGCAATGCCCTATTGGATGACTGTGAATTTTTAAATTGTTGTGCAATAATGACAGACAATGGACTATGTTTGAGGGTAGTCTAGTTGATGTTTTATAGGTAGGCCATTGTACTGTGTTCAAGAGAGAAACATAGTATACATTTAAATGCAAGTGAAACTCCTGAGATTAAAATGATAGAAGTAGCATAATGCAATATCAGTAAATTGGCAGACAGTTGCGTTAAATGCTGGTTTTCCAAACTTGATAGAAGTATGTTATATAGTGAAATTGAAGCCAAGATGAGATCAGCCATTATTGTATAAATGGCAGAACAAGTTTGAGAGGTGTGATTGCCACTTCTGCTCCTAGTTCTTCTGTTCTTCTGTCACCAAACCTAATGTCTTGAAACATCTATGGAGTTACACGTTAATATCCCTGTGATCCTATGCACTTCTTCGTGTACTACTATTAAATATGTGCTCTCTTGCCTTGCTAATCCTTTCAAAATGCATCATGTCATGCCTCTTCACATTAACTTCCATTTGTCACTGTTTTGCTCATGTGTCCAGACTGTCTATATCATTCAGTAGTTTTACAATTTTTTCCTCGCTATTTACTACACCACTAATCTTTGTGTAATCTGTGAACTTCTGATAAAACCTCCAACATTCATGTCCAGATCATTAGTGTACACATCAAGAGTTCCAGCGGTGTGCCACTGCACACAGGTCTCCAGTCACACAAGCAATCTTCAACCATCACCCCAGATATTATGTCACAAAACCAATTCTGGATCCAATTTATCAAATTGCCCTGGATTTCATGGGCTTTTTACCTTCTTCCACACACATCTAGTTGAAAAACTCTATCAAATCTGTCAGAGATAATTGCCCCCGACAAAACCATGCTGACTCTCCATGATTAATCATTGGCTCTGCAAGTGGAAATTAATTGAAAACTACCACAGATGTCAGGTTCACTGACCAATAGTTCCCTAGTTCATCCCAGGAACCTATAGGTTTCCTGGGCAGTTGACTATTGCTCACAGTGAGCTTGTGGAGAGATTGCCTTTAGGCACCATGCTAGTATCCTTATGATTTTATGAAAGTTACCTGAATATGATTTTAAGCTGTATGTCCTTTGTATATGGTCAACTCATGAGAAAAGGGATATTCATCTCAAAGTTATTGCCGTGTGCAACATATTTGGGCAATATCAAGGAAGTGAAGGTGACACACAGATAAATTACAAACTTTTATTGCTCAATAAAACAAATTGTTTGGCTTTGCTTTTTTCAGTTAATGGAACAAGTGACTGCAAATTAAGTGAATAAACATCTGAAAACAAGAAAGCACAAGTCATGATACTTGATGCCCATATAACACATAAAGAGGTTTTTTTTTAGGGAAGGCAGTGGCCCAGTCGTATTATCAATAGATTATTTATCCAGCGACCCAGCTAATGTCCTAGGATCAAGATTTAAATCCTGCCATGGCAGCAGGTGGAATTTGAATTCGGTGAAGAGTCTGGAATTAAGGGTTTAATGATGACCATGAATCCATGATCAATTGTTGGAAAAACCCATCTGGTTCACTAATATCCTTTGGGGAATATCCTTACCCAGTCTAGTCTACATGTGACTCCATACCCACAGCAATGTGTTTGAGTCTCAAATGCCCTCTGGGCTATTAGGGATGGGTAATAAATCCTCACCTAGTAAGTGACGTCCACATCCTATGAATGAATAAAATAAATGAAGACCTTAGTCTTCTCTGTGGAATATAGCTTCTTGTTTAGATGTTGAATTTTATCAGAGATGTAGCTGTTCATTTTATCAGCTCCCTTGTGTTCTTCCTTTTTATCCCTTGGATGTGGAGGTTGCATATGAAGCATGTTCGTGCGTGGATAAAACAAAAGAATTAGTGACTAAGTTATTTAACTAAGATAGACACAGTGCAAGATGTGCATGAGAAACAGCTACAAAGGAACAAAGGTCTATCAGAGAACACATAAATTGAATGGATACCTTTCACAGCACTTAAATGGTTTCACATTGCTCCCACTGCTCACAAACCATGGGCACAGTCTGCTAGAGACCAACTTCTCCCAGATTGTCTCAGGTTCCCAGATCGCAACAGCCAAGCACTACACTTGTGTGAGTTGTCCTTTGGCTGTGGATTGAATTTCAGATTTGTCCATGATCGTGTTCCCACCCAGTAACTGCAACTGTAAGAGAGTGAAGGAGAGATTAATATCACCGAGCTGAATGAAATAGGGGCATAAAGTCTGCCCTGTGGCACCACATTTTCACTCACTGTCACTAAAATCTGTTAAGCGAGAGTGTGGTGTCCTTAGAATCCTACTTTGCCACCAGTCCTGGTGCATAGATCTGTGGCTGTGTCTCTGAAGTCCAGCAGTCAGGGGAACTTTTATCTTAATGTAGTCAATGTTTCAAACCTCAATGTAGTAAAATCATTCAAGCCCTATTCTGGGAGGTCAGTGGATCATCACATGCAGCAGTTGTAAAATCAAGCTATTGATAAACTTATCTAACTCTGAGAATGCATTTTCAACTTTTTGATTTCTCCTCAAGCTAAAATAAAGGGCTGCCCTCTCTTGCTGCATTTCCTGGCGTTTCTTTCTTCCACAACTTTCCGCTGCACTCTCAGGATTGCCTGTCCCTCCTACGGTTTGGGGCTGGGGGCTGAAGGCACCTGCTGTAGCCCAGAGTGATGTGATGGGCAGTGGGTGCACAGCACCCTGAGGCTGGGAGGCATTCCAGCCAGAAAGCTGGTGTTGTATAATGCTGGAGCTTTCCTGTGTTGATCTCAGATAATAATGACGTGCAGCTGATTCTTCTGGGCTTCCTTCTGTTCTTCCTTCTACGCATTAGTAACAGCAATTTAGATTAAATGAAATCCAACGGTACAGACAGGCAATGAGCAAATTTCACTTATCCTGGACCTACTTGCTTCTTCCAGTGTCATCTTCATCCTCATCAGTTCTCTGGGGATAGGGTTGTTCGACAGACATACACTGATGTTGGTGACCGCTCTTGATGTTATTACTAACCCCATGGGTTTGGACAAGCCTGACAGTGATTGGAATCATTACTCTGATAAAACTGAAACAAAATGCAGGAGGCTGCAAATGCATAGAGCAATCTCAAAGCAGCTATCAGTGATTAGAACTTCTGTAGAATATTGAGACCTCTATTCCCCACCCTCCCAAATTCCTAGCAGAGGATAACCCCTAAAAACTCGATGATTTCACAAATATTTACATTTAAATGCTGTTGGCCTCATTACATAAACCTTTAAATAAGCTACAACCCAGTGAACAATGTATAACTGGAAGCTTAAATTCAGAATTACTGTCGAACAGCCTCGCTGACATGAAAAAAGATAATTTTACTTTCTAGGAATGTCAGGTTTATCAATTTTGTGAAAAAAGCCCCGCAATTTCAAAATTTGTTCAAAAAAAGGCCTGCCTGTTGTTGGATTAATCCCAGCAGTGACAAGGGGAGAGTCTGTGATTGGAAACTTACAGATTTCAATTAGCAGTTCCCGAGGATGGTCGGCTGTGGCCCGTCCCATAGTGTGCCCAGAACTTACTGCAACTGGAGACCAGGAAAGCAGCAGGGATTCATGTTTGACATTAGCTCAGCTAATTAAATGGCCTGTCCACCTCCAAACTCACCAATGGTGAAAGAAGGTGGTTCGCATCATTGTCGTCTTCTAACTCTTCCTTGTAATGTTTGATGAGTGTGATTGAGAAGTTCCTACCTTCAGAAATTACTCAAACTCAGAGTGTGATACAAGCAGATTCTCTAAGGACTTAATTGTGTCATTAATGGAAAGGTTGGGGAGGTGCATTTACTTAGTCACAAAAGTAAAAGATGTAATCTATAAATCCAATATTACCACTATGACACCATCTCCTTTTTCTTGAAAATCAAAACGTATTTTTGAAATTTCAGATTTACTACATCTACTGACTTTTCCAATGCATCTTGCTTGTTGTATCCTCAAAAGGCTCAAACAGATTTTTAACCACAATTTATCTTTCATACATGCATGCTGCCTCTGCCTAATCATATTATGATTTCCTAAGCATTCTGCTACAGTATCTTAAAATAATAGATTCTTGCATTTCTATTCTACTGCTATCAGACTGACTCACCTATAATTCCCTGTTTTCTCTGTTCTTGTGAATAATAGGGTTTTAAATAGCAGGATACTGCCTCCTAAAGTGTTGGGAACATATTGGTCTAGGGAATTCTGGAAGATCAAACCTAATGCATCCATTATAGCTGTAGGCACCTGTTTTAAAAAAATTAGCATGTGGTCAGCAGGTCCAATGAATTTGTTGGTTTTTTGTTGCATTTATTTCTGCAATGCTATTTCTTTGCTAATACTAATTTGATCTTTTCGGTTCCTCATGCTTGCTAAACTCTTGGTTCTGAAGTATTTCAAGAATTTTATTTTGCATGCTATATTCTGAACTCAAATACAAAGTAACAACACAAGATCAGAATACTGTGAATGCTGAAATTTTGAAATACAAACAGGTAAAGCTGGAAATTGTCAGCAGGCCAGGCGGTATCTGCAGAGACAGGATCAGAGTTAGCATTTCAGGTCAGTGATGTTTGACCAGAACTGAGGGAACAGTTAGTGCAGAATTTCCCCAGCTTCTGAACAAGGTGATAAAGATGAGGTAGTCAGTAAAATGCAGTGAGGATAGAGAAATGAGATTCCTGACGCGAAGAGGAAAATGATGGATTTTGCAATTACGATGCTCATAGCATCTCTCCCTTACCGTGCTTTGGCTTTTTGCACATTGTCCCTTCATTCAGAACTTCCAGACTCACAAGTCCTATGTTGCCATCCCTTTAGTGCAGGCATAAAACCAGCCAGCATGTCATGTTTACCAGTAATGAACCCTCAGATGGATCCAGCTTAGCGCAACTTTAAAGTGCAGAAGCATCCTGCAGGTTGATGAAGGTTGAGTGGTTGGCAGGTGGTCTGATGCCAGTGTTCCATGGATGAGAGGTGTGTGCAGCCTGTTCCCATGGAGCATCCCTGAAATGTTGTTGCCTGCTGTCCTAGATGGCAGCAGTGTAGGATGCTCCAGCGAGAACTGATCCACTCTGCCCGTTCTTCTTCTTTTATTCTTTTTCTTCTCTTTTTCTTCCTCTTTGTGCTTTTTATTTGCATTTATTTTTGGCGCTTCAACTCCCAGCCTCCTGCGAATATACCCGATCTCCTGAGTGATGATTCCCAGCCTCCAGCGACGACTCCAGGCCTGGTACAGCAGCGCCCCCGCGTTTGCATGGCGACCTCCCAGCGTTGGTGTGGCAATCTCCCAGCATTGGTGTGGCGACCTCCCGGCGTTGATGTGGCGACCTCCCAGCATTGGCATGACGACCTCCTGGCATTGGCATGACGACTCCTGGCCTGGCACAGCAGCAACGCCCCCGCGTTGGTGTGGTGACCTCCCAGCGTTGGCGTGGTCACCTCCCAGCTTTGGCGTGGTGACCTCCCCGCGTTGGTGTGGTGACCTCCCGGCGTTGGCATGGTGACCTCCCGGCGTTGGTGTGGTGACCTCCCGGCTTTGGCGTGGTGACCTCCCGGCGTTGGTGTGGTGACCTCCCGGCGTTGGTGTGCTGACCTCCCAGCTTTGGTGCAGTCACCTCCCAGCTTTGGCGTGGTCACCTCCTGGCCTTGACATGATGGCTCCCAGCCTGGCATTGCAGTGCCCCCGCTTGGCATGATGTCTTCCCGGCCCAGTGCCGCAGCCACCTCCCATAGGGACCTCCTGGCGTGGCATGTCACTGGCACAGTGTGGAGCCAGGTCCAATGCAGACTGGAAGCTAATTGCCAATGTGGACTGCTGTCCTGAACTTTTATTCCGTAATTCTAGACATTTTATTTATGTATTCGCTAAATCTTGTAACTAAAGAAGCTGTGCCTAGGTACTTTTGTATCTAAGTCAGCGCTGTAATTGGCGACGTATAAACTTTTCACGATACTCATTGAGTATCTGTGACAATAAAGGCTATTCTGTTCTATTCTGAGGTGCAAATGGCAAACTGGAGTGGCTAGGTACGTGTTGACTTCCATGTTGAGAATTATTAATGTCTAGTTTCCTCATGGCAGGTGGTGGGATAGCAAACTGCAAATGTTTGATGCAAGATTGTTGCACAGCCAGTCACCCAAGGCTGGAATTGAACTGTGAGGCAGCAGCGCTAACCATTGAGCCACTGTGCTGCCAAAGTTGCTAGCGGAGGCAGATATAATAGCAAAGTTTACGAGGCAACTTGGCAGCTGTACGAATGGG
>NW_025974079.1:0-2304 GCF_021869965.1 Rhincodon typus
GGGGGGGGGGGGGGGGGGGGGGGGGGGTGGAGGGGGCTGGGGGGGGTGACAGAGAGAGGGAGGGGGTTTAGGGGGCTGGAGGAGCTGACAGAGAGAGGGAGGGGGTGGGCACAAGGCGAGCGATGAGAGATTTGGAAAAGACATGAGGGACAAATTTTTCACACAGACTTTGGTCCGTGTGTGGAATGAACTTCCAGAGGAAGTGGTGGATGTGGGTACAGTTACAACGTTTGAAAGTCATTTGGATAAGTACGTGGATGGGGAAAGGTTTAGAGGGGTATGGGCCAGGAGCAGGCAGGTGCGGGACTGGTTTAGTTTGGGATTATGGGTCGGCACCGACTGGCCGGGCCGAAGGGTCTGTTTCCCTGCCGTACGACTCGATGAGAATTTCGAAAGGGCCGTGTCCCTAACTGGGAGCAAGTGTGAGCTGTGGAGAGCGAGGTGGCGAAGGAATTCAGAGGGTAGGAGAGGGTTAGAAGGACAAAGTCTTTGGCTTACTCTCTGCTCGCCGTTTTGCAGTGAGCTCAGCGAAAGGCGAGAGAGTCATTCGGCTGATCTCAAACTCAGTCAATCATTTGCGGTAACGTGAACGTGTGAGTTCCCACTTCCCTTTCCGAACGGGTTACCATGATCAGGAAGATCAAACAGCTTGGGAAAAAGATAAGGGGGAACTCCATCAAGATCTTTGAAATGACTGAGGGTGTCTCAAGAAAGTCATAGAGATGTACGGCACGGCAACAGACCCTTCGGCCCAACTCGTCCATGCCGACCCACGTATAAATCCAGTCCCATTTGCCAGCATTTGGCCCCTATCCCTCTAAACGCTTCCTATCCATGTACCCATGGTACGGCGTACAGTACAGAGACAGACCCTTCGGCCCAACCAGTCCATGCCGAACGTAATCCCAAACCAAACTGGTCTCCCACCTGCCTGCTCCTGGCCCGTATGCCTCCGAAACCTTTCCCGTTTGTGAACTTATCCGAATGTCTTTTCAACGCTGCAACTGTCCCCGCATCCACCACTTCATTCCACTCGCTGTGCAAAAATAATGTCTGCCCGCTCCCTGTGTCTTTTTTAAAATCTTTCTCCTCTCGAAAGACACCCTTGTCCGTTTTTTCTGAAGAAGGATCCAAAAAGTCAGCCTCCCTGCTCCTCTGATGCTGCTTGGTCTGCTGTGTTCATCCAGCTCCACACCTTGTTATCTCAGATTCTCCAGCATCGGCAGTTCCTACTATCTCTTATCCAAGCCCCTCGTGATTTTATAAACCTCTCTAAGGTCACCCCTCAGCCTCCTGAGCTCCAGTGCTCCAGTGAGAAAAGTCCCAGCCTCTCCTTATAACTCAAACTCTCCATTCCACTGGTAAATCTCGACTGAAACCCTCTGCAGCTTAGTAACGTCCTTCCTAGAATGGAACCAGACGCAGCGCTCCAGAAGAGGCCTCACCAACGTTCTGTACAACCCTCAAACGTGACCCCCCCCAGCTCTTGCCAATTTTTATAGAGGCGCCCGTAGAAAGCGTCACAACGTTGTTTGGCGATTGCTCAGCCCAAAACCACAAGAAACTACAGAGAGAGAGAGAGAGAGAGACGAACCCATTGCTCAAACCAGCTTTCCAAACACTCGCTCTATTTATACCTCCCGCTGCCTCAGGAAAGCAACCAATATCATCAAAGACCTCTCCTACCTTGATCGTACTGTCTTCCGCTGGGCAGAAGAGATAAAAGTTTGACACACCTTCAAATCGATTCCCTGCTGTTAGAAGACTTCTGAACGGACTTCTCGAACCTTAAAATGAACATTGATCTCGCTCTCTGTGCACCTTCTCTGCAGCTATAACTCTGTGTTCCTCACTCTGTTCTATCACTTTGCATGCAAAGCAAAACTCTCCACCGCAGCTAGGGACACGCAACGCGATTAAATCAAATGCAGTCAAACGTATATGGTCCAAGAAGCTCGACACCGTCCAGGACAAAGTATAACCCACACACCCCCAGCTCCCTCCTGGCTCGATCGACACACTAACCCCCACCGTCAACACTCCCTCCCTCTGCCATCGACGCACAGAGGCAGCTGGGCTCATGAGAAACGCTCGACTGAGCTCCAACACTTCCCTCCCCCTCCACCACCGACACATAGCCACATTAGGAATGCTCGGCGGAGCTCCAACACTCCCTCACTCCCTCCCTCCCTCCACCACCGACGCACAGAGGCAGCTGGGCTCATTAGGAATGCTCGGCTGCGCTCCAACACTCACTCACCCCCTCCACCACCGACACATGGCCACATTAGGAATGCTCGGCTG
>NW_025974079.1:2314-4243 GCF_021869965.1 Rhincodon typus
CTGAGCTCCAACACTCCCTCCCTCCGCTGCCACACAGAGGCAGCTGGGCTCATTCAGAATGCTCGGCTGAGCTCCAACATTCACCATACCCCTCCACCACCGACACATAGCCACATTAGGAATGCTCGACTGAGCTCCAACACTTAACCCTCCCAACCCCAACCCCAACCCCTGACACGAGGAATGCTTGGCTGAGTTCCAACAATCACTCGCTCCACCACCGACGCACAGCGGCACACAGCCACATTAGGAATGCTCGGCTGAGCTCCAACACTCCTTCCCTTCCGCCACTGATTCACAGCGGCAGCAGCAGCGCATGCGTACTGCCTGCACGAACCACTGCCAAGGCTCCTCCGAGAGCACCTTCCAAATCTTTACTCCCTCGAAGGACAAGGGGCAGCCGTGGGAGGGGGTGGAAGCTCTTTCAACCACTGTTCCTTCGCTGGGTCAAAATCCCGGAACACCCCTCCCTAAGGTCTCCGAGCGTTCCGACCCCGCAGCAGCGGTTCGAGAAGGCCACGTTCTCAAGGGGGAATTAGGAGCAGGCCATGAACGCACCGGCTCAGGGGGTCGCCATGCTGTCTGAGGCATTTTCCTGCCGTTGAATGCCCAATGCAAAGTGTTGAGGTGGTAGGTGGGGAAGCTGCACAGAAACAGTCACTTGCGCATCCCTGGGCACTACAGGACAATTTAGCACGGCCAATCCCACCCTGGGCACAGGGCTATCTTCTTAAACAGGGAGGGGTCCGTGACAGAACGGATGGTCGGGCAAGCGGCTCCGGCAGAGGATTTTCGTCAGGCACAGGATTCTCGTTGCCAATCCAAGATTACAACGGTGCAGCACTTGGATTTATATGTTGCATGTGGCGATCTTAATGGGTCTGTCACAAGATATATTTGAGGGCCTGTTTGCATGTACTTTGGATAAGGCTTTACAACCCTTGTAGCGAAGAGATGGGGGAGTCGGGGAGGAAGAGATGCGTGCATTAAATAAGCCATTACAACGAGGATGTTGCTGGGGTTTGGAGGGTTTGAGTTACAGGGAGAGGCTGGATAGGCTGAGTGTCGGAGGCTGAGGGGTGACCTTATAGAGGTTTATAAAAGCATGAGAGGCATGGATAGGGTGAATAGTCGAGGTCCTTTCCCTCAGGGTAGGGGAGTCCAAAAGTAGAGGGGCATAGGTTTAAGGTGAGAGGGGGAAAGGGGGCCTGAGGGGCAACTTTTTCACACAGAGGGTGGTGCATGTATGGAACGAGCTGCCAGAGGAAGTGGTGGAGGCTGGTACAATGACAACATTTAAAAGGCATCTGGATGAGTACATGGACAGGAAGGGTTTAAAAGGCATAGCGGCCAAATGCTGGCGAATGGGACTAGGTTTATGTAGGATTATCTGGTCAGCAAGGACGGGCTGGGCCGAAGGGTCTGTTTCTGTGCTGTGTGACCCTATAAGGACACGCCTCAGCCTCTGATGCTCCAAAGAATACAGTCCCAGCCTCTCCCGACAGCTCAAACCCTCCAACATCCTCGTCAATCTTTTCTGCACCTCCTCAAGTTTGAGACTGCCTTATCAGGAAGAAGACTTTGGGTGGCGGTGGGGGGGAGGGTGACGTTCGACAAGAGGCCGCGGCTTTTATCTCGAAACGACGTCTTTCTCCTTTTTTTTAACAATCCCTTCTCGCGGAGAGAATATCCGACCGTGAAAGACGGCTGTGCGGCGACGGTCTCATCGTCGAATGGGAGCTCAGGAGCATCGGTTCCCTACCGCGCCTCAAGATCCGAGGCTGCCCCTCGGCACACAGTCTGGGATAGTCGCGGTCAGGAACCGAAGGGAGAGGCCAAAGACTTTTCTGCGACGTCGTACTGAAGTGAAAGTCTCGCAGCACGTGATGGCGCACTCATCTGCTGGCTTCGATCGCAACCCCCCCCCCC
>NW_025974079.1:5084-5799 GCF_021869965.1 Rhincodon typus
CCCCCCCCCCCTTCCCCCACCGACAACTTAGAGACAAACGGTTAAGGCAAATGGTTCTGTAGTTGTGGACAGATGTAATCCTTTAATTTGGAAAGCCACAAGCTACTTGGAAAGGGTGGAGTGCAAACATAGTTGCTGGCATCAATTTTCATTGGAAACTTGTAAGGCTGTTGGAGGGCACCATCGGGGAGAAGCTGCGATTATACGAAGGTGGGGGTGGAGTACCTTGACTCAGCACTTGGAGAATGCAGGGTGCAAAAATGCACTCAGAACCGAGAAAAGCACTTGGGAGGGTTAAGTATTTACTGGTTGGAAATGGGAGAAGATCTGGGGTGGAGATGTAGTACTGGAGATGAGGAAACCAGAGTAGTGCTCCGAATCACGGACTCCTTCCAGTGTGGGCGCAGGCCATTCAGCCCATCAAAGAGTATTCCACCCCCTAACCCTGTAACCCTCATTTTACTGTGGCCAATCCCACCCTACCCTGCACATCCCTGGGCACTACGGGACAATTTAGCACGGCCAATCCCACCCTAACCCGCACATCCCTGGGCACTACGGGACAATTTAGCACGGCCAATCCCACCCTAACCCGCACATCCCTGGGCACTACGGGACAATTTAGCACGGCCAATCCCACCCTAACCCGCACATCCCTGGGCACTACGGGACAATTTAGCACGGCCAATCCCACCCTAACCCGCACATCCCTGGG
>NW_025974079.1:5899-6146 GCF_021869965.1 Rhincodon typus
TCCCTGGGCACTATGGGACAATTTAGCACGGCCAATCCACCCTAACCTGCACATCCCTGGGCACTACAGGACAATTTAGCACGGCCAATCCCACCCTAACCCGCACATCCCTGGGCACTACAGGACAATTTAGCACGGCCAATCCACCCTAACCCCCACAGCCCTGGGCACTACGGGACAATTTAGTACGGCCAATCCACCCTAACCCGCACATTCCTGGCACTACGGGGCAATTTAACACGGCCAA
>NW_025974079.1:6246-7821 GCF_021869965.1 Rhincodon typus
CACCCTAACCCGCACATCCCTGGGCACTACGGGGCAATTTAGCACGGCCAATCCACCCTAAGCTGCACATCTTTGGACTGTGGAAGGAAACCGGAGCCCCGGAGGAAACCCACATAGACACAGAGGGGGGAGAACGTAAGGACCCCTGGACCTCGCTGAAAAAGTTCTGGATATTTAGTCAGGACTTCATTTAGGCAGCCATTTCCTAATCGAGAAATGTTGAGCCAATCAAGGTGAATCGTTGTCAGCCAATGTTGTCCCATCAGGCTTGGGAGTGAGCCTTTTACTACAGTCAGTGGTAAATGTACCAGCTGTTTCTTATAAGAGATCAGAACTGAAGCTATACCCTTTATCTGCACGGGTTCCACGTTATCTATTCTCAGCCGAGCCGAGGTCTTACAGATTGGAGTCCAGAGCGAATTTTGGTATAGACTGGTTCCGCAAACACGCGTCGGTTTCACCATTCATCAGTGACTGTTTAGCCAGACGTTTATTTGGTCTGGTTCGACGTGGATGCTGCTGAGCAACTTAGATGCTCCGAGCCAGGCGTAGCTGGGCTTTCGCGGGCGTGCACTCTCCTGGATACCCGCCTAGCAGCTCTCTTACTCATCAACACTGCAACAACTGCACACCCGAACCACTCCCCGCCATGGACAGGACCAATGTCATCTACAAGATCCCCTGCAGAGACTGCGAGAAACACTACATCGGACAAACAGGAAGGAAACTAACAACAAGGGTATACGAACGCCAACTGGCTACAAAAAAGACACGACCAATACTCACTCATCTCTAGCCGCATGGACAAGGAGAACCACCAATTCGACTGGGACAACACCAAAATCCTGGGACAAGCTAAGCAGAGACAGGCACGGGAATTCCTAGAAGCCTGGCACTCCACGAAGAACGCCATCAACAAACACATAGAGCTCGACCCCATATACACTCCACTGCGAAGGAAAACCGGAAGTGAGGCAATCCAGCTCAACGGACTCCAGAATTTAAAAACCAGGCAGGAAAACACACCGGCGTTTCATCGGAGGCTGCACTGATGATGTTACCCAGCAGGGTAACGAAACGTCTGCAGAACAACGAACCAGCTCGGCGAGCCAACCAACCACAACCCGAGCTACAAATCTACTCCAAAATCTTTGCTCTCTTATTCAATTCCTGGTCGGACTCCTTTTGTTGCCTTGATGTTACTCTTAAATGGAAACTGACAAAGGAGTCATAAGTATCGGATTTAATGGATACATAAAGGAGCCTCGCTCCGTACAGCTCGCTTCACTTTCGCCTTATAGGTGCGGTATCTTTGAATGCGCAAGGGGGAATGGCCTCTGATAGTTAAAGCAAACCACAATCCCCAACCTGGTAGGACGGGAGTGGAGGTTCCCTTCCAACAATTACCCCCAAAACACCCAGAGAAACTTGCCTTTCCTCTGGTAATCGGTGTCAAGCGCAGTTAAAACAAAGAAAATCCCTGATCTCCACTTTACAAATGATGAGCAGCAATTGATTTGTTTGACCCGAACAATGAACGGAATTACGAACAAACTGAACAATTCCCCCCCCCCC
>NW_025974079.1:7921-8693 GCF_021869965.1 Rhincodon typus
AAAACTTAGTCTCTCCAAGTTCGCACAGTGTATGTCTTCTCTGCTTTATCTTCAATCTTCTTTCTGTTGGTTTCACATCACAAATGTCCTTCTTCCACTGATTCTGCCGTCTTGGATGGTTTTCTCTGTAATTTCTTCGGACTTTGAGCTAAAATGCCGTTGGTACCTTGATGGGTCTTCTCAGAGAGCTCAATAGTTTTTTTTTGTGAAAGCCAGGTTTGTATCCTCAGGTGGCAAAATCGCTTTCGCTGCAGCTGAAGTTTGGCTCTCCCCTCAGATGGCATATGGTTTTTCTTCCCCTTTCTATCTCTTCTACCTCTGGCTGTCTAATTTTCAATTTAATTTTCTCTAACTCCACTGCACTTGCCGGTTTCTCCCGCATACGTAAAGAAATACCAATCCTTTACAACTTCAGCTCTCCTCTTGTCCCTAGTTAAAACCCAAACTTAGCCTGTTTGCCAAATCTAAAAGTACATCCTTGCTCTGCCCTTCTAAACTCTCTTGGCAACTTTGGGAAGCATCTTCAAACCCCAGAACCTCTTTATTGATTGATTGACTGATTTTATTATCACTTGTACCGAAATACAGTGGAAAGCTTTGTTTATGAGCGGTACTCACAACAAGCAAAGGATGTACAGATCAAAAAGCCTTAGAGGCATACAGGTTACAATGTTAAGAGCTATTTCCCTCGCTTTTAAATTAACCTACCTTACATAACCGAAATTAAACAGCTTTTTTCACACCTAAGTTTTACTTAAAGATCTAGGACACC
>NW_025974080.1:0-8692 GCF_021869965.1 Rhincodon typus
GAGGTGGGAGGAGGGGATAGGTGGGAGGAAGAACAGGTTAGGGAGGCTGCACTTATCCACTGTCCACCTCCTGTCAGGCCTCACTTTTGAGGTAGTGCATGAAACAATGAGTAACGTGACGGATTCTGTGTTGTGTCTGCATTAGATAAGCTGGAGAATGGGTGAGAGAAGGTGAGGGCCATAATTCACATCCATCATCTGATCACTTAGTCCAAAATTAGAATATTTTACAGTTTCATTTCCAAAAGTATTTTAAGTAGCTTAGAAAATGCACAGACTGTAAAATATAATTAATTGCTATTAGAAAATGCACAGGAATGAGTAAAGTGTGATTTCTTATCATATGTTGTAAATGTAGTGCAAAAGAATAATTTTTTGCAGTGGATAAATATTGGTCTTGATCATCAATGTAGGCTTTTGGAACTAGTGTTTCACAACAATAGGATGTATTTTATACCTTATAAATTCTACAATCAGAATAATATGGATTCAAAATTGGGAAAGAATGCTTTTGATTCAACAGTGGTGCAATTGTATCTGCTTCAGATTTCCTGTATGTTATTATTTTCGTTATATTGTTTGAAGTGAACAACACCTAACTCTATTTAATATTCCTTTAGCATTAGAAATAAGCTGAAGCTTTCTTCCACTTGCACTGGAATAGTGAGACCCTTTCCAAATGGCATTGTTTAGAGCGCCATCTTATGGTAGCAATAAATTCCCACTTTCTAAGAGGAAAAAGTTCAACTAAATTTATTGTGAAAATGATGAAAAATTAAACTAGTTTTGAATAAAGAATCTTATGTTACCATTACAACAAAATTTCCATTGATGAACTGATAATGAAAATACTTAACATACTAAACAATTCAACTGTTCAAACATAACATGAGCTACATATGAATACTTAGCACATGTGTATGCAGTAGGGGTATCTGATCTTCTATGGAAAATAAAGCTATGTAAAAAAGGAAGATGCTGACTATAACATGTGCTTATTAATAATTCATTACTGAAATTTGCACAACAGAAATAATTATTTAGCATTCATAATGAAGAGAGATCTGTGGAGCAACACTTCATAAATGTATTTTTTTTGCAGGAAAAAGAATTTTCAGATTTCTGTAACATTTCAACATAAGTGGCACTGTTTTTGGCAGGACCAATGACTTATTCCTCAGTAAAAAGAATTGCCTTACATAATTAACACCATATGATCGGTAAATTAATGCATTTTTGTTCATTTATCCACACATTTGCCAACAGAAAACGTTAATAAGCTTGATATACCCTTTGTCAAATATCTCATGAACAGGACATCTTCTCTGGATAATAACATGCACAGGGATTTCTGTCAATTATTTCCCCACCTCTGTCCAGTCATATTGAGGGTCTTATTCCACAAACAAGGTACCCATGTTTCATCTCAGGTGGGACTGGCTAACTCAGCACAGACCAGTGATTATACCCCAAATCTTCCTGTGACCATCCTAAGCCGTAGAGTTCAGTGCCATACTACTTGATTCTGCTACTACCCCACCAACTCTTCCAAGCTCTTTCTCTCTCCACCACGCAGTGAAGGATTTGCACGGACTCATCTGATTGCTTTTACATGTGGCCTGTGATGCTAGTAATGATATCAGGGTAAAGCATGCCAATGTGAAAAATGTCTAAGGACATTTATTTTACAAATTAAAGGTGCACCATATTGTAAAAAAGCATCTCGTATTGTAAAAAAGATTGGTTAGAAAATCTTTACCCTGGTCTTTAGTTTGTTTTTTTTTCAGTTTAGATTGGGAATAAAGGAAGCCGCTCTGATGTGAAAAAGAGCAAAGAACGCACAACAACTTCCATTCAGGATTGATGTGCCTAAGACAAGAATGTTTGTTTTGCTTTCCACTTTACCATAAACATTCACATGCTCCACCAGCAGATTACTTTCATTTATGGATTTCACTGTTAAAAACCTAGGGCTCTCCAACCCCAGAAAATCACCACGACACATTTAAGTTTAGGCTCTGCATGAGATGCTTGATCTTTGAAGTGTTGTTTCACTGAACTCAGAGCTACCTCCAATAGGTTTTGAAGCTGGAACCCTCATTAGAGCAGTCGTTGTTACAATGCTAAAAAAATGCATTTTTCTGAAGAAGGGTCTAGGCCAGAAACGTCAGCTTTCCTGCTGCTCTGATGCTGCTTGGCCTGCTGTGTTCATCCAGCTCTACACCTTGTTATCTCTAAAAGAATGCAGCGTTGCTCCTGATTGTGGTTTCATTTGGCTGAGAATCAGCCGTCTGCATGCAGTTAACAAAACTTTAGCTGATCTTTTAAGGATCGATCAGATTCAATCAGAATGTGTGGAGGCGTTCAAGATCTGTTCCAAACAATAGAACATGCTGCCAATTATCCAGAAAATCACTTTTCTTTTACACTTGTAATACTCTGTTTGTTAATTCTTGTGCCTGCAGCGCTCGTGGCTTATATGCATGAGAAGCTGCAATATAGAAGGCTCAAGGTTACAGTAAGACTCCAGTTCCGATAGATTGTTGAGCCCCGGGAAATAGGAGATATCTCCTGCTGAGGAGTGTCTACTCCGCCTTCAAATCCTTCTTTCCAACCCCATGCTGACCAAATGGATTCATTGGAACACAACCTTTTTTTTCAATGCACAAGGCTCTAGTTTCAGTCCGGCTGCAAACGGAAATCCTCAAAGTAAGCGGTGACAGGGACCAGTCGAATTTATTGGCTTTGAACAACTAGTGTCAAGGAGCTGAAAATAACAAATCTCTCCTTCTGCACAACATATGGTAAACTTCACCCAAACAAGTTACGCAACCTCGCTTAGCGGGCACTTGCTGGAAGTAGATTAGAGTGATGTTTGAGAAGCCAATATAAAGAACATAAAAAGATCAATTCCAGATATTGACTGGTTACGTGGCATTTGGTGACTTCGAACCAAGTGATCACCACATCATCTGGAGTTCGAAATTAAAATTGCTAAGGATTGCCATCTTAAATATTCCTGTTCGAGCACATTCTGAGCTATCGTTCACACACGGCGTCTCATAAATGATGGTCACTGTGGGAGCCACCATCAAGTTTTATAACTTACCCCATGCAGATAAGCCGCATGCATTGCACGGTAATATGCAGATCTCTCAACGCTGAACTTACCTGCAAAGACTTGTCCCTCTGCGCTTGGCAACAGATACACCAGAAGACAGAGGGGAATCAGGAGCGGTCTCATATCTGGCAATTTTTCTCGCATTACTTGCGCCGTAGTGGCATTATCCCGCTGGCCGGCTGATTCGCAAGAGATGATCCGTTGGAGATAGCCGGAGCGCCGTGGTGTACTTCAATGCTGACTGCTTCTGGCTCTGCCTGGCAGCTTGAAGATGTTCAAGTAGTTGCTGATGAGGGCTCCCCCGGGTCCTGACGCAGGCTGCTTCTCTCTTCCTCATACACACACACACACACACACACGTACGCGGCTGAGCGCGAACACCGCTTCCAACTCAAATATTCGGGAGAGAAATCTCTTTGCAAAACAGCAACTGGCGGAATCCAGGTTTTTCTTTTAAAGCAGTTGAGAAAGACAGCGGTTCCACACTCAGTTATTGGGATGAAGCTGTTAGAAACGGACTACCCTGAGTAATGAGACTAACAACATGCTCACATTGTAGCAAACAGGTTGTTATAGGGTCTGTAGAAATATTTGATAGTTCATTTGAGTGACAAGTCCAGTAGTATCAGATGAATCGAGCTATTTGCGACAGAGAGCCTGCAGCACAATGTAGGTAATAATGAGTCAAGATGACCGAATATTTTTTCCAACCGACAACAGCGATATCTTCGAGTATCCGAAGAATATTGAAATATATCGGATTTCCAATGAACAGTTATCTCCTCTTGCATAATCCTGAATATCTCGCTCTAACTTTAAGAAAAAACAGGGAGAAACTATTAAAAGTAGAGACACAGAACCCAGTCATAATTCTCATTCGTTTTTCATACTTAATCATTAAACAATTTTCTCCAGTGTCACTCATAAACCGATGCACTAAATAACTAAATTATTCTGATTTATGCAAATCTTTCTATTATGATAATTAAAATCAGTTTTGAAAATCCCCAGGATGTTTACATGTAAATTATTTTTTTGAGTAAAGTAAGATAGGCAGTTTTTTTGTCAGTAAATATATTCAGTATGACTGGAGTCGGTTCAATTGATAGGGTTCTATCAGGGTGCATTTGCATTATAAATTAATCATTGGTATAAAATGATTTAGACTCTTTCTAAATGGGCCCTCTTGTGGTGCAGTGGTAGTGTCCCTGCTCCTGGACCTCAAGTCCCACCTACTCTAGAGGCGGTTAATAACATCTCTGAACAAGTTGATTAGGAAATATAGATTAGACTCTTTCTAAGTTAGGAGTGAATTAGGTGTTTAAACCTGAGCAGTGAAACAAAGCATTGCTATATTCTCCCAACTCAATTTGCATTGCTATGCTATGCTACTAAGCTTGACCCTGAACCAGAATTTGCAATGTGGCAATGCAAGACAACCCCACTTCCCACCTTAACTTCAGCTGTAATGTAAAGGTGCCCCCCACCTTCCCCACAAAACAGGTCAGAGGACAGTGGTCTGGTGGAGAAAAAATGCTTTGTATTCAAATCTCACTGCTGGTTTACAAGCTGTGTAATCATGAGAACAATAAAGGTGGATCTACATTACTGACACAAATGGAGAGTAAATTGCTTTCAAGTTTACTGAGGATTTGGATAACTTATTTGCACTATCTGGAGCTGCTCATGATAATACACTGTTAAGGAAGCTGCAGGGAAAGGAAAAAGAGGGTTTTACATCTGAAACAGCAAGGTGCAGGGCTGGATGAACACAGCAGGCCGAGCAACATCATAGGAGCAGAAAGGCTGACGTTTCGGGCCTAGACCCTTCATCAGAAATGGAGGAGGGGAAGGGGGTTCTGAAATAAATAGGGAGAGAGTGGGAGGCGGATAGAAGATGGATAGAGGAGAGGATAGGTGGAGAGTAAACAAACAGGTCGAAGAGGCGGGGATGGAGCCAGTAAAGGTGAGTGTAGGTGGGGAGTTAGGGAGGGGATAGGTCAGTCCAGGGAGGACGGACAGGTCAAGGGGGCGGGATGAGGTTAGTCGGTAGGAGATGGGGGTGCGGCTTGAGGTGGGAGGAGGGGATAGGTGGGAGGAAGAACAGGTTAGGGAGGCGGGGACGAGCTGGACTGGTTTTGGGATGCGGTAGGTGGAGGGGAGATTTTGAAGCTTGTGAAATCCACATTGACACCATTGGGCCGCAGGGTTCTATTTTTTAATTTTCAGGATGCAGACCTTTATGATAATACTGAAATCCCTACTTACTCTGAGGTCATTTTAAGCATTTTTGAGTGATTATTTCCAATTACTTGACCATGATAAGTTGGCATAGGACTATATTTACTTGTCATAGGCCCAATTATCTTCAACTGCTTCATTAATCATAAGGTCAAAAGTAGGGATGTTCACTGATGATTGCACAATGTTCACCATTCACGACTGCTCAGATACTGGAGCAGTCCATATCCAAATGCTGCAAGACCGGGACAATATCCAGATTTGGACTGAAAAGTGACAAGAATGTTTGTGACACAAATGCCATGCAAAGACCACCTCCAATAAGGGAGACTCCAACCGTCATCTCTTGATATTCAATGGAATTACCATTGCTGAATTCTCCTACTAACAATATCCTGGAAGTTACCATTGATGAGAAACTGAATTGGACCAGCCATTTGAATACAATGGCTACAAGAGCAGGTCAGAGGCTAGGAATACTGAAGTGAGTAACTCATCTCCCTACTACCCAAAGCCTGGACACCAGTTACAAGGCACAAATCAGGAGTGTGTTAGAATACTCCCATCTTGCCTGGATGAGTGAAGCCCCAACAACACTCAACAAGCCTGACACCATTCAGGACGGAGCAGCCCACTTGGTTGGCACCACATCCACTAACATCCAATCCCTCCACTACTGATGCTTAGTGGCTGCAATGTGTACCATCTGCTTGATGCATTGCAGAAATTCACCAATGGCCCTTAGCACTTTCCAAACCCTTGTCCCTTGCCATCTAGAAGGACAAAAGCAGCAGATACATTGAAACACCACCACATGTGTGTTCTCCTGCAAGCCACACTCATCCTCTCTTAGAAATATATCACCATTCCTTTAGTGTCACTTGGTCAAAATCATGGAATTTACTCCCTAATGACATTGTGGACCTACCTACAGCACTTGGACTGCAGTTGTTCAAGAGGTAAGCTCAGCACCTCCTCCTCAAGGGCAGCTAAAAATGGGCAATGAATTCTGGTTCCGCCAGTGACGCACACATCCAATAAATTAATTTTTAAATAAAAACAGCTGTATGCAGGTGGTTCAGATATAGCAAGAACTGCAGATGCTAGAGTCAAAGTCTAATACAGTGTGGAGCTGGAGGAACACAGCAGCTCAGGCAGCATCAGAGGAGTAGGAAAGTTGAAGTTTTGGGTCAGGACTCTTCTCTCTGCAGGTGGTTTATTTCGTCAGTAAAATGTTCTCTTTAATAACTATAATGTCATTCTAGCAGCTTTTCTTGCTCATTTTTCTGAGGTTTGTCACACACTGTTAGATTTATCAAATTCAATTGCACAACTTCCTGTGAAAAGATTTGGTATTCACAACCTATAGATTGTGAGGTCATTGCTATAACCATTTTGAATTGTTATATATGCCAAATGATTAAGACAAGTTCAGATAAAAGTGCAAATAAATACCTTACAAATCTTTTTGTTAACTTTGAGTCTTCATAAGATGTTGCACTTTGTACTTCTTCCTTGACAAGTCTTTAAATTAAAATGTGAAATCCCATTATCTCTGAAATTATGGGACATCTATGAAATGTACATGTGATTGCTTTGCTTACATGCTAATCAAACATTTACATTTTCATTTGTCCACATGGACATGAACTGATATCACATGAGCAATACCACTAAGTGTCATGTCTTTTGAAATGTGTTAGAAAATGGGAAATTAACCTGGGAATGCACAAGTTTTTCAGATTCCCACATTTTAGATCATGCTGTTGACACTGGTTTTTTATTCTTTATTCATTCACAGGATGAGGGTGTCACTGGCTAGGCAGCATTTATTGCCTATCCCTAATTGCCCAGATTGCAGTTGAGAACCAACCATGTTGTAGGCCAGACCAGGTTAGGACAATTGATAATGGATTCATGGTCGTCATTAGACTCTTAATTCCAGATATTTATTGAATTCAAATTCCACCATCTGCCATGGCAGGATTCAAACCCAGGTCCCCAGAACATTTTCCTGGGTCTCTGGATTAACAATCCAGCAATAATACCACTAGGCCATTGCCTCCCCTGAGGGTATTGCTGATTCAAAACAAAAGTAAAACAGACTGTCATTTTATGAATGGTCTTGCATATATGCCATCGGTAGAAACTTATGAAGGTTACTAATTCAAAAACAGACAAAATATTTCAATATTTTGCTGTAGATTGATGATTAGTTTTGATACTCATCATTTCATTGAAGTTAGCACAGTGGAACAAAGTACTGGAAGGTGAAATATGCCAACAAGGTACACATTAAACCTCTGTAGCTCTTCCTCAACATTGTGCAGTAACTTTAAAATCAAAAGACAACTCTCGTGCCACATTAGTGTGACATTTCCATTTTCTGTATTAGCAATACTTGAGTGAGACTGACAAGTTAAGTTATGGGAACTTTGCAGCAAACCTATCCTCAGTAATAAATGGTTTGTGACTCCCCAAACTAATTTACTGCAAGATGTGAGGCTGGGAGAGAATGAAGAGCTTTGTCCCTTTTGGCTGGGCTTGATCCATGGCATTCAAGGAGGTATAAAATGACATTATGCTAAACCCATGTGATAGCAAACACTTTTGAAACACTCATCTCTTCTAACCAGTGGTGTTATGATTTTTGTATTTATTCACAGGAATGCTCATCCTTAATTGACCTTGAACATTTATGATCCATGTGATGAAAGAATTTCTCTATTAGGGATTTTCCTACAAATTTTTCTGTACCCTTGTTCTCATAAGTGGCAACAGTGACAGCTTTCTGTGAAAAGAGCCTTAATGGTCTTTTTGTTTCTTTACTCATTAATGGGATGAGGACGTGACTGGCTACGCAGCATTTGTAAGGTATTCATTTTTACTTTTATCTAACTTTATCTTAATCATTTGGTATATATAACAATTCAATGGTTATAGCAATGACCTCACAACCTAAAGTTTGTAAATACCAAACCTTTTCATGGGAAGTTGTACAATTGAATTTGATAAATCTAATTCAATAAATCACAGACAATAGGCCATCATTTACCAGCAGGGAATTTGATTACTTCCTAAAGTTGAATGAAATAAATCCATAGAGACCGGTGTCCCGTCATCAAGTCACCCTTTATTTACACATGGATAATAGTTGACATTGGCCTGGCTTCCTCAGAGCTAGCTCTCAGAGTTACAGGATGTCTAACAGTCCTGTTTATATCTGTCAGCCAGACCTTCCTGATTGGAGACAACAAGGTGCAGGGCTGGATGAACACAGCAAGCCAAGCAGCATCATAGGAGCAGAGAGGCTGACGTTTCGGGCCTAGA
>NW_025974081.1:0-8692 GCF_021869965.1 Rhincodon typus
GCTCCTCTGATGCTGCTTGGCCTGCTGTGTTCATCCAGCTCGACACGTTGTTATCTCAGATTCTCCAGCATCTGCGGTTCCTACTATCTCTAATGAAAGGTCACAGGATATGAAACATTAACTCTGTTTTCTCTTCACAGATGTTGCCAAACCTGCTGACTTCACCCAGAAATTTCTGTTTTTGTTTGTCTTAGATCTCCAGTGTCCACAGTTATTTATTTTATATTGGATGTTTGTGATTATTGGATATCATTCATCTCAGCCCCAGCACATCACTGCAGGATTGTTTCAAACATCAATAGACATCATATACCATAAGGGCACATGTGGAGATGTTCAGTGAAGATTGCACAGTATTTAGTTCCATTCATGACTCCTCAGAAAGTAGAGTAGTACGTGCTTGTGTGTATCAAGTCTTGGACAATACTCAGGCTTTGGTAGATGTGGCAAATAATATTTCATGCCACACAATTTCTAGGCATCTCTACGAAGAGAGAATCCAACACTTTCTATTGATATTCAACTGCCTTGCCGCAATAAGAGGCTAAGAACACAGGTCAGAAGTTAGGAATTTTATGTCAAGTATCTTCTGACAACCCAGTCTTACCCACCTCTACAAGGCTCAAGTCAGGAATATGATCAGATACTCCCACTTGTGTGGATGGGCACAGCCCCAACAACACTGAAGAAGTTTGACACCATCCAGGACAAGGCAGCCCACTTGATTGGCACTGCATCCATCAGCTGAAATATTCACTGTATCCATCACTGGCACAAGTGGCAGAAGTGTTTAACATCCACAAGATGTACTGCAGCAACTCACAAAGTCTCCTTCAACAAGCCCTTGAAATCTGGGACATCTCCTACTTAGAATAGCAAGGACAGAAGATGCATGGGAACACCATGCATTCTCCTCCAGGCTGCACACCATCCTGACTTGGAACCACATCACCAATCCTTCTTTCTTGTTGAGTCAAAATCTTGAAACAACCAACCTAACAACACTGTAGGTATACCTGTGCCATATAGACTGCGTGCTGGAGGAATAACATTTCAAAGCCAATTTGGGATAGGCACTAAATGCTGACTTTGCCAACAATATCCATATCCCATTAATTTTCTTTTTAAAGTCTCTCCCATTAAATTTTTTAAGTAAAATATTGCACTCAATAATTACACTGAAAAGAAAAATGCTCTGCATGGTTTAATGGGATTTACTTTATTTAATGTCTCCTTCCAGTCAACGTGACTGTTGCCAGCCTGTGTAGTGTTGTAAATGACCACAGATGGCTGAGCAATTAATTCTTTATGAGTGATAACGAAATCTTTCAGTGACGACGGACAAAAACGGACCATTTTGAAGAAGGAATAATAAAAGAAAAATGAGCAGAAGCCATGACCAGAAGTTTTAAGAAGGATTGTTACATAAAATGCTTGGGGATGTTTTTAGCTGTACATAATGATAATTGAAGTATTTTATTGGTGATGACACATTTTCTTGGCACTTTATCACTTTAAAACATCTCTAGGAACTTCACACAATGTATTACTTTCGAAGTGCAGTGACTTGGCTTTAATTTAAATGGTTGCTCAACTGTGTAGATTAGGGGTTAGAAAGACAAGATTACATTGCCGATTTCTTTCACACTTCCCTGCTCAATTGGAAAGTATTTTGTCAGGTGAATTTTAAAATAAGGCAGATTCGATGTGTGGATTGTAACAGTGGTAGCACTGAAGTCAGCTTCTGATTCAACGTAGTGTTTTTTATGTGTTTGGTTTAGTAATGAGGACATCACTAGCAAGCATTTATTGCCCATCTCGATTTGCCATTGTACTACGGCGAGGTTTACTGTGCCACTTCTAAGAGAGGCTAAGTACAACTCTGTCCCAAAATTCAATTAGTTGTCTGCGACATGTTTAGGTCAATGTGTTTAATGGGTTTACATTTTTCTATTGCATGTGATGGTATTTAATAAGAGATAGCTTGTGAGCAGCCCGTATGGGTCTTCCAAACCTTGCAGCTTTCAGGATAATTAATTCAGAGCAATGTTTTGTTTTGCCACAACGGCCAATATTTATAATATTTGTTACAAGTTTTGTATCTCAAAAATACCCCTTATCTTTTAGACAACCTTGTGATATAATTTGTAATATGCAATCAAGTGTTGTCTCATGAATTATTTCACAATATTTAGCTTTACTGGATTTGAATTGGCAGCCTTTGCAGTGCAGCTGTTTTGATATTTAAAAGCACTGTATGTTTGATTGCACTGAGGTATCAACACTAAACATGGAAATGTACATTTATTTCTCAAAATAGAGTGTTATGGCACAGTGATAGAGATGCTACCTGGGACCCAGAATGTCTTAGTTTCAAGTTCTATTTCCATGCAAGAGTGACATAACATGACTGAGATATTTTTGTATCAACCTGTTCAGAGATGCTATTACACACTTCTGGGGCAGGTGGGACTTGAACCCAGCCCTCCTGGCTCAGAGGTTGGAATTCTATGCATTGGACCAAGAGTCTGTTTCCATGCCATATGGCTCAATGACTCAATATCGAGTTCAATAATTTTAGGGCCTGAACACCTTCTTCCATGTCCACCCCTCAATATCCACACACCAGGCCTTGTCATCACATAGGCTACTACTGCAAGCAACCCATTGTCAGTCAGTAATGATCTCCATTAACAGCTATTGATTCTCCCATGCTGACCTTCACCACTCCTTTGTTAACCCAACTGGTTTTTCTCACTCTTTGGCCTTCATTTCCACCTATTGTTTACCCCTTCCCCCTCCCTCACCCCAACACCAGCATACATAATATATGTGTATGTGTGTGTATACATATATATAATCTTTCCCAAGCTACAACCAGTTCTGGAGAAGGGACAATGGACCCAAAACATTAACTTTATTTTTTCTCCTCAGATGCTGCCAGAACTGCTGCGCCTAGTGTGTGCCATACAGTGCATGCAGCATGTGACAGACTGAGCTAAGTGATACCACAACCAACAATCAGATCTAAGCTATGCAGTTCCCCCGCACTGGGGAAGTGGTGATGTCATGGGATAGTCACTGGGCTCATAATCCAGAATCCCAGACTAATATCTCCGGATGGGTTTGAATCTCACCATGGCAGATGGTGAAATTGGAATTCAGTAAAAATCTAGCATAAGAAGTTAACCTCCTGGTAGTATGTAAGCACTAAAAATATTGTTTAAAAAAATCCAGACAAAGATGACAGATTTCTTCACTTAAAAGACATTAGTAGATTAAAGTGGAGAAATCTGTCATCTTTGTCTGGTCTGGCCTGCATGTGACTCCAAACCAATAGGAATCTAACACCCTCATGATTCACTCCTCCAGCTTTAACACATAGGACAGGAGAGGTACAGTGAGCATTATCTTACCAGACCATAGGGCTCATGAGAGAGACAACTGGAGATGGTTTAAACCAAGGGTAACCACATCTCAGGTGAGACAAGAGGTGGCAACCAGGACTCCTTTGTGGTAATGTTAGCTGGTGGAGGGATTGAATCTGTGTTCATTCTGTATCAGAAACTAGCTATTGAACCAAAAGAGCTAATCAAGTTCCTTTGTAGCAGCAGATACACTGCAACAGGACTGAGTTCAAGATAGTTACACAGATATCTTTCCCTGCTCTCTCTAATGTAAATAGGTCACCAGCAGTTCTACTCACCAACCTGTCTCTGGTAAGTCTGTCTCTGAGTGCAATTACAGCAGATAAAAGGTATGTTTAAAAGGATACCATATTCTGCCTCTAACCAGCCTGCTTGTGACATTACTAATAGGATATAGAGAAGCCTATGGCAAGACCCTGAGGACAAAAACAGTGCTGAGAGTATTAATCCGTGACCTGTCGTCTGGATGTGGTCTTATATGAAGAAGCAATTATCTGTGAAATGCATATAGCTAGGTGTAAAATAGGCTGTTTGTTTTCTCTAACTATGCTCTACATTCTGCCCAGACCTCAAGTTAAAGTTATATTCAACCTAAACCCTCTTAGTTAAAAAGGAAATGTATGCTGATGAATGCCACATCAACCTAAGTGTTCTTGAGGGAGATAATTTTGCACTAATTAATCTCTCAGTCAGCACATGGTACCATTTATACTCTAAAACTATTGATTAAGTGCAGCCTAGAAACAGACATTTCATATCATAATTCACTTGTTGGGAGAGCATGAGTTGTTTGGCTTCAGGCTGCCAAGTTTCCAGGAATGCCCTGGAGAATCCAGGAATTAAGGATTAATCAGTTAGACACTGCTGCAAGAAATGTTAAGTGGCTTCAAAAAAATGGTGCTCACATTTTTGAACACTTTTGTTTATTAATTATGCTGGGAATAGTCATAAGGTCAATAAAATCTATTCACTTTCTGATAGGCCTGGGCAGGTCGTGGCCAGGAAGGATAGATTTATCTGTTGAGATCATGGAGATCACATGGTAGACCTCTTGGAAATTTTCAACCAGAGTTAGCAATCCTATTGTGGTCCACAGCCTGTCATTTTCATTGATGGGTCTGTAAGGACAAAGCCTTGACTTGTTTTTAATCAAAACCTATTTGAACGTCTTATGACACACCTCTGGGACAGGCAGGACTTCAACCCAGACCTCCTGGCTCATAGTTGAGGACACTATCACTGCATCACAAGACCTTAGGCACACAAGACTTTGTGTGTGCGAAATTGGGAAAGCAACGCTCAAAAGGAAAAAAAGAATTTGTTGGAGAAACTGAGCAGTTCTGGCAGCATCTGTGGGAAGAAAACAGAGTTAATGTTACGAGTCCGGTGATCCTTCACCAAAAATATTCTCCGGATTTGAAACTGTGCTTTCCACCTACACATACTGCCAGACCTGCTTAGTTTTGCCAGAAATTCCTGTTTTTGTTCCGGATCTGTGTCATCTACAGTGCTTTGTTTTAATTTAAGGAATACTCAAAGTGTCTCCTCCCAGCCCAGTTCTAATGAACAGTTTAAGATGCATGAATAAGGACTTTCTGAGAGGCTTTTAATTGTATAAATGTTTCCCTCACAACTTTGAAGATGATGTAAACATTCAGTATATCTCCTCTATAATGTATTTGCATTGAATCTAAATCCAGGCAGAAGAAAGATTTCCATTTCCGTGTTATTTTAACATAACCTCAAAGTTGATACATAATTAGTTGGTTTGAGTTGTGTTTACTGTTGCATGTGGATGAATGATAGAGCCATTTTCAACACAGCCATTTTCAGTAGATACTAAATAGATACATGGTTCAGATTTATTTTGGTGGTTGACAGTGGGGGAGGTGGAACTATGTCAAGGACATCTGGAGAGCTCTGAATTATGGTACCAGCTCTTTTATGTCCCTACATGTGGGAACTTGCTTTAGCATTTCATCTGAAGGAAATAAACACCAGCAATATGCATCACTTCTAGATTACTGCACTGACATGACCTTCTGACTTATGCACTTGCATCCTGAACCAGGTATTGAACACTCAGTTCTGAGGAAGTGTCTCTCGACCCGAAACGTTAATTCTGATTTCTCTACACAGACATGCTGAGCTTTTCCAGTAATTTTTGTTTTTGTAGGTTTTGAACCCACAATTTTGAATCTGAGGCTCGACTCTGACCAACTGAGTCCATCTGAATAGATTGAAGAAGAATGCTTGAGATATTTTTTCATCAACCAATTCAGCAATGTAAAGATATATTTCTGGAGCACATGGGATTAAACCTAGGTCTCTGGCTCAGACATAAAGGACGCAGCAAGTGTGCCACAAAAGCTTTAGGCAAACATTAAAGGTAGTTTCAAACCATCTTGTTTAGAGATGTTATTTCATGACTCTAGAGCAGGTAAGACTTGAACTCGGACCTCCTGCCTCAATGGTAGGGACAATACCGCTGCACCACAAAAGTCTCCAGAAAATGCTGACTATTTTTCTAATCATCTGGCTCAGGCACTAAAAACCTTTCCTATTTAACATGTTCAGAGCTATATTATGCACAACTGGCACAGGTGGGACTTGAACCTGGACCTCCTGTCCCAGAGGTAGAGACACTACTACTGTGCCGCAAAACCCCTTTACGAATATGCTGAACAGATGCTGTAGGAATCACAGTCCCTGTGCAAGGGCATTTAATCAGAGTTAATGATTCCCATGGAGCAGCGTGTGTGCAGATGTGAAGCATGTGAGATTGCACCATCTGCAATAGCTTTCACAAGTATTTCAGCTCTCTTCCACGAAATTCCAATATTTTTAACTGAAGACTGTGCGTCTTGTGCAGAGCAGCCACCATCCATGCAGTTCAGAAGTCTCCACCCAGAGGAACATTAGGGAGAAGAATAATAAAGTAAGAGATAAACCACTTGGGTGTAGCTGAAATGGCACCTGAAATTTACCTGAACACCTAGCTTTACCAGAACATTCAAACATCAGCTTTCTATTTGCAACTCACTTTAGCATAAAAAAAAACAATTCTGAGAGAGAATTTAGATGCAGTGGAAGTAACAGCCAGTATGCCACAGACTTGGATTTCGAAAAAGATTTCTTCTGAAGGTGAATGACCTGGGGATGCAATGAGTTACTTTGTCAATTCTGTTCATACAGCTCAAGAAACATAAGCAGTTAACAATTTTTGTTGTGATTTTATATAATGTTTGATCCCGGGGCTATTCAGAAGTTAAGAATGTTCAGGAATGTAGGTCTTTTTCACACCTATGGTAATGTTCACTGATGGCATAAATTGTCACCTCAATGACTGTGAGGGAATAACAATGCCCCATCTCCACAGCAGCAAGAGAGGACAGTACATGACTAGAAGGCTACTATCAGCTCTGTATTCCCATGAGGGAAAATGATTAAAAAACATCAAACCACAGGAATAACAAAATTAACAACATGGATTTCTCATAAAAAGACTTGTATTTTTACAACATCGTTCCTGACCTCAAGACATTTAAAAGTGCTTTACAACCAGTGAAGCATATTAAAAATATAGTCACTGTTGTAATGTAGGGCACGTGGTAGGTGTTTTGTGCAGAGCAAACTCCCACCAACAGCAGTGTGATAATGACCAGATAACCTGCTTTCCTTCTGTCAGTTTGATGAAGGTTACTTATTGGTCAGCTCCCCAGGGGATTAGTTCTCTGTTGTTGTTTGAAATAGTGCTGAGAGATCTCGGCGTCCATGTGAGACACCAGACCAGGTTTAACATCTCGTCTAAAAGATAGAACCTCAACAGTGCAGAACCTTTCTCAGTGTAATATCAAACTGAATTATTGTGCACTGGTCTCTCCAGTGGAACACGAATACTTAACTTTTTGATCTAAAGGTGACAGCATTAGAACTGAATCACCAAAGATAAAAATTGCTCAATGTCACAGTTTCCAGTTCATATCATTTTCTTTATTATAATTTCACAAAATCGAAGCAGCAATGTGTTAGTTTAAAAGCATGTTTCGGGAGGGTTGAAAGAAAGGTAAGCAAAAAGCTAACTTTTTCTGTTGATATCTACTGAGTCTGTTTCGCAGTTAGATCCCTGAATAGGTGTGGAGTCAGCAAGATCTACATCACAGAATATAGGCCCTTCAGCCCAACACATCTGTGCTGGTCAAAAACAAACACCTAACTCTTCTAATTCCATTTCCCAGCACTTGGCCTATAGCCTTGTATGCCCTGGCATCACAAGTGCATATCTAAATACTTCTTAAATGTTATGAGAGTTTCTGCCTCTACCACCTTTACAGATAGTGAGTTCCAGATTCTCACCATAGGAACATAAGAACAGGAGTAGGCCATTCAGCCCTTCAACTCTGTTTGCTCCCTCTCTGGGTAAAAAAAATCTTTTGGTTCGATGAATCATAGATTATGCTTCAAAACTGATTTCTTTCTATGCAGAAACTGTCTTATTGATTCACTCAGTGCTCTCCTGCCCTCACAATGGCTGGTGCTACATATGAACAAACATGGGCAAGTTGGTCCAAAGGGCCTGTTTCTGTGCTGTATGACTCTATGACTTTATGTAGGTAATTGGCCAGCCTGGGCTCCACAGAATCTCTGTTAAATGTGTCACAATTCATGTTAATTCAACGGAAGCTGCATGGATGAAAAACTAGATAAATAAATAAGGGAGAGGGAATAAAGGATGTTTGTAGGATCAACTAAATGTGGGAGGAGGCTTGTGTGAAGCATAAACACCAGCTGGGTGAGTTGGGCCAAATGGCCTCTTTCTGAGCTGTCACAATCTGTGTGGTCTTAGATTGTCAGTTTAGTATGAAGGTGTTAATTGATATGATTGAAATCAGCTTTGGTTTCTCTGTGCACTGAAGTACTAATGCAAGTTAGGTGAATCTCATGTGAAGAAGGTAAGCAGGGCTAGAATATAATATATACCATAGAGTCTAGGCCCACATTGAGTCAGATGGCTTGATGTTTGTAAACATTACTAACTATGTACATTGATATGATAACTCAGATTTAAATCTGAAGCCTGGGTTTGATGGTTATCTAGATTACTATTACTTTATGTAGACAGATGGACTGCATTAATTGATCAGAGATAGTAGGAACTGCAGATGCTGGAGAATCCGAGACAACAAGGTGCAGGGCTGGATGAACACAGCAGGCCAAGCAGCATCATAGGAGCAGAGAGGCTGACGTTTCGGGCCTAGACCCTT
>NW_025974082.1:0-8692 GCF_021869965.1 Rhincodon typus
TCAACTTTCCTGCTCCTCTGATGCTGCCTGGCCTGCTGTGTTCCTCCAGCTCCACACTGTGTTATCTCTGACTCCAGCATCTGCAGTTCTTACTATCTCTAAACATTAAATATGTTGTAGACTGGTCTCTCTGGATGGTTCATGAGCAGTAGATAGTGGAATGTTGATAGATGAGCAGCTGATTGGCTTTTACAGTTAGTTGAGGTCGTTTTGCCCTTTTCTTTGACAGCGGTTTGCTGCTAACACTCAGAGTGAGAGAATCTTTTTTGTCCTATTTCCTTCTGACTGGGTTGCTGGCTAGTTGGCTTTCAGAACTCAGAGCAAAAGTTAATGCATTTAACAATTAATATAATCATATATTATTAAAATGACAGACAAATGCTTTGAGTATCTGAATGTGATTGACAGTAATTTACAACTTCATTAAACTCCATCAATCATCAAAGTACCAACTATAACTAATGTAAGTATTAGAAATATCGATTTATCTTCATGTGTATATCCATGTATGTGTATATATATATGTGTACGTATATATACATACTTAGGTGTGCGTATATATTATACAACTATGTTTTACATCTTTGCCATACAACTGTCAGTACCACCTTGAATCAATAGATTTAAAAGGGACCTAGGGGGAAACTTTTTCACACAGAGGATGGTGCATATGTGGAATGAACTGCCAGAGGAAATGGTGGAGGCAGCTGTAATTACAAAATTTAAAAGGCATCTGGATGGGTAAATTAATAGGAAGGGTTTAGAGGGATATGGGCCAAATGCTGGGAATGGAACCAGATCAATTTAGAATATTTGGTCGGCATGGGCAAGTTGGACCAAAGAGTCTGTTTCTGTGCTGTACATTTCTATGACTTTATGTCTCTAAATATCTTACAAAATCTTAAATTATCAACGATACAGCAATACCTATGGTTATTTCTTTCAGTTGTCCTCAGCACTAATGATTCAAAAAATTAGCAGCATAGAAGAAAATGGTTTTAACAGATATTGAAAAGGTGGAAATGGTCAAATCTGTGTCATTATTAGATAAACGTTTCAACCCTTTTGTCTTTCATTGTTATATCATTGCTGCTGGGAATTCTTGCTGTGCACAGAGCCAATACATTTGCCAACATAACAAGACAGCCTTTCAGATTGCTTAATTACTTTTAAAGCATTTCAAGACTTTTTTGAAAGTTGTGACGATGTGTGATACAGATGAATGTGTTTTTTTTCCCAAACTCTTGAGAAGCATTTGGTTTCCACAACCTATCTCCAACAGCTACGATCAGTAACTCATTTTATGGAGAGTTACAGGCATAAATCCACATCCCATTAGCTGGTGGCCAGCATACTGAAGCTCATCAAGGCTTTGCAACTACTTAGCTGTCTAAAATAATATAACTTTTGAAAGAAAACTTCATTAGCAGTCACACTTGAATCGCTGACCTACTGTTTCAACCAAGTCTGATTTTGTGGCTTTTGTAATCCATACAACTAAAAAAAAATACTTATTTGCAAACACTGTTAACATTTAATCCACCTGGTTCTTAGATGTGATTACCTCTCTATAGAAATAAAATATGATATTAAAATTTTAAAACTCTGTCTTATGCAATCAATCAGATTTTAGTAAATTACCCTTGTTCATTACTTTGGTTCAAACACAGCATCAATGCAAAAGAGTTATAAAACTGAGATTTTCAGATCAATCAGAATAGTTTTAACACTTTTAACATATTCATCAGTTGTAGCTGACAGATGGCCGATGATGTCAGGCTTTCAAGGGAAAAGCCTTGAACAGCAGGAGCACCAGCCTTCTGACTCACACCTAATCTGTTAATGTGCAGATCTGTTTATAAATTGTAACTAAGGTTAACACAATGTTCTTTAACAATCAGTTTCAGACTAAATTAGAAATCGGAATTAACACCAAATTTCATAAGAATGCTGAGGATGATCTATTATCAATCAGTAAAGACATTTTGTAAAGTTCACAATTACAGGAAAGCTTCAAGCATCAAAGGAAATAACTTTTATTTACCTAGAACCCTGCCATGTCTTCAGGGCATCTCAAAGCAATTCTCAGCCAATGATTTACTTTTACAATGCAATGGTTACATGAGAAAGTGTGGAAGTTAATTGTACATAGGAAGGTTCTACACACAGCAATTTAAATTAATTGGACAGTCTTTCTTTGTTGTTTTAACCACATTTTTATTTGGACAATTAACGCACTCCATCATCTGCTTTGAAAAGTGTCGTCAGATCTTTCCTAGCCACTTAAACCATTCATATCTCTCCACCTATCCTCTCCTCTATCCCTCTTCTATCCGCCTCCCACTCTCTCCCTATTTATTTCAGAACCCCCTTCCCCTCCCCCTTTTCTGATGAAGGGTCTAGGCCCGAAAAGTCAGCCTCTCTGCTCCTATGATGCTGCTTGGCCTGCTGTGTTCATCCAGCCCTGCACCTTGTTGTCTCATATACATAGGTGAATGGCTCGGTGTAATATCTTGTCTCTCATATTGCAGCACTACCTCAGAGCACACTGAAGGATCAGCCTAGGTGGTGGGCTGAAGTACATAGAAAAGCTTAATTTCTTGTAGATCTACTGAGATACACTATAACCAGCAGCAGCCCTGCCTGGCTTTAATGTCACCTGAAGGGGATAAACTCTCCATTGGCTGGAAGAAGATTGTAGTAGTTATAGGTCAATCATCTCAGCATCAGGATATCTCTGCAAGAGGTCCTCAGGTCCTCCGCCCAACCACCTTCTTCAATGGCCTTTCCTCCATTATTTTCACTGATGTTTGCACAGTGTTCAATGCCATTTGCAACTCCTCAAATCTTGAAGCAGTCCATGTGATTATACTTGTGTAATTTCAAGGGGGTTTGAGTGATGTGGTGAGTGGGCTTGGTAATCATATAGCAAGATATCTAGTGGGACTGTCCCTTAACCAGGGAGCACCGCAAGGCTTAATCCAACAAGTGCTTCTTTAAACTATATACATTCCCAGGTAGTTAAGGAATTAAGGATATACAATTTTTAAAAAGTTGGAAGTACCCCACAGGTCAGATAACATCAGTAGAAAGAGAACCAAGCAACATTTCATGTCGTTATCTTCTTTCAGAACAGGAACATGTTAGACATTAAAGCAAGTACAGAGTCAGGGAAAGGACCAAGTTTGGTGGTAGCAGAAGGAGAGGGCTGTGATCAGGTGAAAGGCAGCAGAAATAACATGGCAAAGGAAATGATGGTGCATGGCAAGAGAAATTAGGAAAGGGAGAAATAAAAGAAACAAACAATAGAGGATGTGTAAGTGGGAAATAACAGAATTTTCACCAATAGCTGCAAACTAAAGCAAAGGGTACAGAGGTTACGATATGAAATATTTGAACACAGAACAGCTTACATCGGGCTACACAAGAAAAGTGTATGAGGCCAGGGACAAAGAGGTCTGAGAAAGGGTTTCCTTAAAAAGAGAGGTGATGGGCAGTTCAGGGTCTCCCATTTGATCTCCCCAATGTAGAGGAGGATACAATGTGACTAGAAATGGGGAGACTAAATTGGGAAGCTTCTTTCCTTCAGCAGGGTATTTAATAATTACCCCAAATAAAAGCAGATTCTGCAAGCTGTCAGTCATGAAGCCAATCTTCAGTAAACATGCAGTTTTCATAAGACATGTGATGATCAAGAAATGCCTTATTAAAAATAGTTGTTCTAATGCCATTTCATTGACCTCTTTGAAAAAGAGACCCCAGGTATTCCCAATCCTTCAAACTCAAATCCACAAAAACAAATTATTAAATATGAAACCTTCACAACAGTAGTCAAGGCAGTACTGGGAGTCAATAGAACTCTAGCAGATTTAAATAGATAGCCCATCCAAAGAATTGGATACAGAAAAGCTAGGGAAGGAGAGGGAAGAATAAGAGATCATAGAATCACAGGAGAAAACATTTTGGAGTGAAGACTTTCCAGCAGAGATGATATCAATGACAATTTTATAAATAATAGTTGTAGTGAGATTATGGGCCAGAAAGAGGGCGGCAGAAGTGTTAGAGTGACAGCATTCAATGTCAATTGAGTAGAGTTGAGTTCCCCAGACATCAACAGAACCACCCTTGCCAGCTTTTAAAGACAGTTGTTGAGTTCAACTTGAAAGAACAGTATTCTGCAAACTCAAAGGGTGATAAGTTAGAGTGAGTAAGGCGTACAGAGAAATTCTGACAACTGAAATTACACCATCACTTCTCAATAAAAAGAATCTTGAGATGGTAAGTGTTCCATAAGGAGAGGTTCCGGGGTAGGAGGTTTCTGAAGATAAGAGAAAGTGTCTTCTGTTTGTGGCAAGGATCTTTGTTCTGTTGAATATATTCAGGATTTTATTTTCATTTCAGATTTACAGACTTTTATTTATGAAGCAAAATGCATGACCTTGTCCAATAAAAGCACAATATTGTGGATGCTGGTAATCTGAAATATAAAGAGAAAATGCTGGAGAAACTCAGCAGGTGCAACAACATGTGAGGAACAGAGTTAATGTTTTCAGTTTGATATAACACTTCTAAAGAATTTTGTCTGCCCTTTAGAGGACATCGATAAAAGTATATAGCCACAGACCATTATCTCCCCCTAGGGAGTAGATGGCTAAGGTAGTGGATAAGGTGCTGATCAAGTTGGCTGCATTATCTTAGATGGTGTTGAGCTTCATAGATTTTGTTGGAGGTTTACTCGTTCTGCCAATGTGAAGTCTTCCATCACAGCTTCAGTATCCGAGGAGTTGCAAATGATACTGAACAGTGTGTAATTATCAAACATCCTAATTCTAACCTTCCGGTGGAGAGAAGTTCATTGATAAAGCAACTGAAGATAGTTGGGTCGAGCAGATGCAATAAATATATTTGTACCTCCCTCTGGAGGCCATCAGTGAATACTGCACATTTTATGCAAGTGTAATAGCCTCATCAGTCATTTTGAGGAAGTTCCGGACCAATGTTTTTTTGAAAGCTGGCTTTGCAGATTTTTTGGATTTGCTCTTTCTCCATTGATTTTGCTTTGCTGTTCCCGGCAGAGTGGTTTTTTTTTCAATTTAGAACTCATTTTACAACTCTCAATTCTCGGTGTTGTTGCCTTCACCAGCTGTCAACCTCAGCTCTATCTATCCACCTCAACAGAATCACGACATTGAGCTTGCCAATGGCTGCCTTGAATTTGAAGGAAGCAAAGCAGTTGATAAAAAAAAGCGAGGAAGAGTAGACATTTCTCTGTCGCAGGCATCTGGCACTCACGTTTCCAGACTTGGGCACACTTAATCGTGTTTGAGGTAACCTGCCTCCCCATCTTTACTTCAAAAGGAATACCATGAGAAGGTTTTAAAGCAACATACTGCAGATCCTGGACATTGAAAATAAAAACACAAAATGCTAGAAAAAGTCAGCAAGCCTGACTCAGCACCTGTGCAGTTAAGGGCTCAATGAAAGAAAGAGGAGCTGTAAAGCGATTTAAGTGCAGAACAGAAAATTATATGAATGAGCTGTCCCTTTCTCTACATGACCATCAAATCACTATTTAAAATATATAATGGGTCCCACAGTCAGCTTTAATGTCAACAGACAAAGCACAATGGAAACAGCCAGTTTTTGGAGTCCTTACTGCTAATCAGACACTCCTTCTGAAAAAAAATGCATGTGTACATTACATGAAAGGCCTATCATTACATTGAACATCCCTCAGTGTTAAGTAGCCTGAGAGCATGTACTGCCCAGACTCAGGATCACAGACTTACAGCGTAGAAGGAAGCCTTTCATTCCATCGTGTCTACACTGGGTCTCCGAATGAACAAATCAGCTCATGCCATTATCCTGACATTTCGGTATAACCATACAAGTTATGGAGTCATAACAGTCACACAGCATGGAAATAGACCCTTCAGTCCAACTAGTCCATGCCGACTATGTTCCCAAACTAAACTATCCTCCTAAACTTTTCCTATTCGTGTAATTATCCAAGTATCTTTTAAATGTTGTAACTGTACCTGCATCCACCACTTCCTCTGGCAGTTCATTCCACACAGGAGCCACTCTCTGTGTAAAAAAGTTGCCCCTCATGTCCATTTTAAATTTTTTCTCCTCTCACCTTAAAAATATGCCTCCTAGTTCTGAACCTCTCCACCCAAGTGAAAAGACCCTTGCTATTCACCTTATATATGACCTTATGATATTATAAACCTCTATAAGGTCACCTTTCAACCTCCTATGCTCCAATGAAGAGTTTCCCAGTTTTATAACACAAACCCTCCAATCTCGGCAACATCCTGGTAAATATTTCCTGAACCTTTTCTAATTTAATATTATTGTTCCTTTAACAGAAAGACCAGAACTGGACACAGTACTCCAGAAGAGGCTTCACCAATGTCCTGTACAACCTCAACATGACGTCCCAACTCCTATACTCAAAAGTCTAAGCAATGAAGGCAAGCATGCTACATGTCTTCTTAAGCACCCTGCCTACATGTGATGCAAATTTCCAAGAATTATGTACCTGAATCCCTAGGTCTCTGTGTTCTTCAACACCACCCAAGGCCTGACCATTAATTGTATGAGTCCTGCCTTTGCTTGTTTTACCAAAATGCAATACCTTGCATTTATCCAAATTAAACTCCAACTGCCACTCCTCAACCCATTGACCCAAGATCTCTTTGTAATCTTAGATAACCTTCTTCACTGCCCACTATAATGCCAATTTTGGTGTCATGTGCAAACTTACTAACCGTCCCTCCTATATTCTCATCCAAATCATTTATATAAATGACAAACAAAAGTGGACCCACTATTGATCACTGTAGAACACTGTTGGTCACAGGCCTCCAGTACAAAACACAACTCTCTGCCATCACTCTCTGCCTCCTACTGTTAAGCCAATTATATATCTAATTGGCAAGCGCACCCTGGATCCCATGTGACTTAACCTTATTAATTAGTCTACCATGCAGAACCTTGTCAAAGGCTTTACTAAAGTCCATATAAACAACATCTACCACTCTGCCCTCATCAATCTTTTTGATTACTTCCTCAAAAACCTCAATCAAGTTTGTGAGATACGAATTCCCTCACACAAAACCATGCTGACTATCCCATGTAAATCCTGTCTTTCAGAATCACCTCCAACAACATAGCCACCACCAATATCAGGCTCACAGGTCTTTAGTTCCCAGGCTTCTCTTTACAGCCTTTCTTAAATAAAGGCACAATATTAGCCACCCTCCAGTCCTCTGACACCTCTTCCGTGGTTATAGATGATACAAATATTCTGCTAGGGACCCCGTAATCTCCTCCCTAACATCCCACAACGCCCTGGGATACATTTATTAAGGTCTCGAAGATTTATCCACCTTTATGCCTTCTAAGACTGTGAACTGTTTTCAAAACATCAATATTTATTTCCCCAAGTTCTCTAGCCTCGATTTCCTTCTCCACTGTAAAAACTGACATGAAATATTCATTTAGTATCTCTCCCATCTCCTGAGGTTCAACACATAGATGACCTCGTTGATCTTTAAGGGTCCCTATTCTCTCTCTAGTTGCCCTTTTGCTCTTAATGTACTTGTAGAATCTCTTCGAATTATCCTTAACCTTATCTGCCAATGCTATCTCATATCCCCTCTTTACCCTCCTGATTTCTCTTTTATGAATACCCCTACACTCTTTATACTTTTAAAGAGATTCATTTGATCCCAGTTGTCTATGTCTGATATATAATTCTTTCTTATTCTTGATTAAAACTTCAATATCTTTATTCATCCATTGTTCCCTAATCTTACCAGCTTTACCCTTCACTCTAACAGGAACTCTCACTATCAGATTTTTGAAAGCCTCCCATTTGTCAGTTGTCCCTTTATGTGTGTCTAACCAATCAACATTTGAAAATTCTTGTTTCATACCATTAAAATTTACCTTACTCCAATTAAGAACTTTAACTTTTATTCTTTTCCATAACTATTTTAAAACTAACAATCCAATTTCTTTTTGAGTGCTTCAATTGAATCTAGCTCCACCAATTTCTTGGGCAGTGCATACTAGACCTTAATCATGAAAAGGACTTTTCTCACATCACTTATGCTTCTTTTGTCAATTACTTTAAATCATTCTCATTCTCAATCCTTTCTGAGAACAGGTTTCTCTCTTGTACTCCAACCGGACCCCTCAAGATTTTGAATACCTCTACCAAATCTTATCTCAGCCTTCTCTTCTCCAAGGTAAACAGTCTCAACGTCTCCATTCCAACTTCACGACTAAAGTTTCTCATCCCTGGAACCATCACACAAATCATTTCTGCACTCTCTCTGATTCCTTCGCATTCTTCTTAAAGTGTGGCCCCCAGAACTGGGTGTAATATGTTAGGTGAGACCAAACTAGTCTGTTTTACAAATTCATTATAACCTAAGAGTCTCAGGGGAATGTAGCACTGATAGCCAAGTTTCTGGCACCGAGATTAGCTCTACTGTAATAAGGGGTATGTCAGGTTCCAAGCAATTGATTATGATAGGAGACTCTCTAGTCAGAGGCACAGATGGATGTTTCTGTGGCTGGTAACAATATATCAGAATGGTGGAGATAACAAGGTGCAGAGCTGGATGAACACAGCAGGCCAAGCAGCATCAGAGAAGCAGGAAAGCTGACGTTTCGGGCC
>NW_025974083.1:0-8690 GCF_021869965.1 Rhincodon typus
TTTCTGAAGAAGGGTCTAGGCCCGAAACGTCAGCCTTCCTGCTCCTCTGATGCTGCTTGGCCTGCTGTGTTCATCCAGCTCTACACCTTGTTATCTCAGCAACATTGGTGTACCTACCCTGAATTTAGATTCAATTTGACTACAGGGGAAAGAGCTACACAGTGTTCTAGTCTATACGTTTGATTTAATACAACAGTTGTCTGCAAGTTTACTTTCAGTATGATGTAGAAAATAACATTTTTAATTACCTTTTAACCTTTATCAACTTTTTCATTAAAACTGGCATTGATAATTTTCAATTGCAGGTATGGTATATTAGTGGATCCAATTCAAATAATCTCGCTGTTCCTGAAGGATCCCTACAGTTGGCCTGCTTTGTGCCTTATAATTGGTAAGTGTCCTGCACTTGGGAAGTGATTTGTGTCTCTGAGTCATTCCCTGTCTCTTTGTCTCCAGTGCTCCAGTAGGAGGTTAAATTGACAGTACAAGTCTTGAGATGTCATTCTCTCGTAATTTGCTGTACAATTTTATTAACCTTCGCAGGCACAAATGTTGATCCTGACTTTTCTTCAGATCTCCTATCTTTGAACTTGCCCAATGAGATTTAATATCCCTCTGCTAGCAATTCACTAATTTTGAACTTGTCCCCTGATTATTATTTTTATGGACTTTAATTTCTAACACCTGGAATTATTTTTGATAGCTAAGATTATGCATGGTTAAAATGCTCCTATGTCTTCCCTCTGCTTTCCATTCCAATTATATAACAATGTAATCTTGTTCTTCCCTTGTCTTACATGAATCAATTTTCCTCTGTTTTGAGGTTCCACTTCTTGCCTTGGCCTGGGGTCAGCAGCTTTTCTGTTGCTGTCACCACAATTGACAAATATCAGTGTCTGGGCAGGAAATGAAACTACAATGTGAAATATGTGACAAAGAGAAGGTATTACTATTACAGTCTTGTGTCGTATCCACGTATTACTAGTGTATATCATTCTGTGTCCACTTACTGCTGTTGATTTAACAGACCTCTTTATATTCCCCAGTCTCGAATACTTTTGTAATTGTGACACTGCACATTGAAAGGAAAATGGCTGTGGTGAGTTGGTAGTTTTCTTTCTCTCGAGGGATAGGGAGTACTTGTGTTCTAATTGTTGGATAGTTTTGGTACTTGTATAAATATTGGCGGAAGTGGATTGCTTGTCTTTGTGGAAGCCCCCCAGTGTAGGTCACTATCCTTCAGAGGGCTGGATCCGTGGGGAAACAAGTCATGCCTCTGATCAGATATTTGAGAAGTAACAAATCTTTCTTTGCCTCGCCTGTCCTAGAACCATGCAAGTACAGTTCCACAGACTGTAGAATCTATTTGGCTTTCCCCAAATGGCCATTGTTTGATACGTGAATGTTGTAAGAGCGAGTGTTAACATGAAATTTGTACAGAAGGTCTCTGCTAAGCTTGAATTTGTTCTTTCTTGACGTTCATACGGACATCTGCCTTTCAAGGAGGAATTGTTAGATAGGAATCAACAAGGGAAATCCTGCATGTAGTCATCACAGTCAAATCACTCCTCTCCCTTCCAATATTCAGGGGTTTTGAGGGCAGTTATCATACCCATTCCCTTCCCTTTGTCCAGACCCTGGTACACCAAGTGATTGTGATACTAAGCAAATAACACAGACCATGAGATTGAAAGCCATCACAGCAAGCTGGAATGAAGTTCAGTAAATCCGAGTCAGTGAGCTGGAAAGCTCCCAGTTTCCTCAAGTCTTTAGAGGGAGGAATCTGGCTCCTTGATTGGTTCACACAGATTCTAGGCTCTAAGTGGCTGATTCATTGGCCCACTAAATTATTCTGTTTGCTGCTGATTATGTTAAAGGAATGCCATCACTGTTTCCTTGTGTTATGTAGGGATAAGAATATAGGAGCTAGGAGCATGAGGAGGCAATTCAGCCCCTCGAATCTGCTCCACCATTTGATACGATAGTGGCTAATCTTATCTTGCCCTCACTCCACTTTACTGCCCACTCTCCATAACCCTTCAACTTATTATGAATTAAAAATTTGTTTACCTCCTTAAATTTACTCTGTCCCAGCATCCACCACATTCTGGAGTTGTGAATTTCACAGATTCACAACACTTTGAGAGAAGAAATTTTGCCTCATTTCTATTTTAAATCTGCTATCCCTTATCCTTTTAAACAATTGACATGAGGAAACATCCTCTTTACGTCTAGTTTGTCAATGCCTTTATAAACCTATAGGATAGGCAATAAGTAGTGTTGCCTGTATCCTAACCAAAATGAAAATAACTACTTGAGTTTGTTGGCGCCATCAGAAATCACACAGGCAACCATTCAATCTGTGTCTTTTCAAAGTGCACCAGTCACTTTTATTTTAAGGTGTATGTTCTTATATTTATTTTGATTTTGTGTAAATTGTTGAAATTGGTGTGGCCTCAAAATTATATCTGTTGCCTTTTATTATTTTAAGCACTCAACTTGTCACTGTGATTTGATGTTTGAGATCCTGCCTTCCCAGCAGTTTGGGTTTTGAATGCCATTCCTTTTGTGGGCTGCGAGGCACAACCAGAGTAATTCAGTGGGACAGCCTCCTGTGTTGGAAATTCAGAGATTCTGTGGAATACAGGGCATGTTTGAAAATTTGATTACCCTGGGATAGAGGTGCCACATTTTGCTAATCTCAAACTTGATTCGGGTAGGATTGGAGCTTGAATTGCAATCATTCGGTGTAAGCTTCCAATTCCAAGTGAAGTGTCATTATGGGGACACTGATTAATGAACTTATGACTTAAATCGTTCAACATTGAAACATTCAACAACTTTCTTAAAATTCGGACTGTTGTGTAGAGGACTTGGCAAGTGGTGATATTCCCCACATCCATCTTCACTGAGCAAAGAATAACCTGTGAATGATGCAATTACTAAGTATTATGTCTATACATTCAGATGATTTTTTAATTTAAAGTTTGCAAGGTTTGAGTTATACAGCATTGACGAGTACGGAGAGGGTATTTTATTCAGATCTTAACTTGCCCATTCCTGACTTTGACAGCATTGCTTGGCCAGTGCTATGCAGCCTACAGTTGTTTGGCTTCCATATATACATGACTGTGCACCTAACTACAGCAGTATCAAATTTCTACATTTTATACCACATCCATTTGTGCTTGGAGCTTGTAAACTAGTACATATCTATTTGATTGTGCATGATTCCTTTCACTTTGGAACTGGGGATTGATTCCAGACCAAACCCCTCTGAATTAGCAGAATCCCGCGTTAATCTAGGTATTACAGTCCAGTTTGATCTAGGGTGGTTTTGATGAGTAAGCATCCGTCTATCATCCTAACTACTGAGTTAGAGTCATAGAACTGTACAGCATGGAAACAGACCCTTTGATCCAACTCATCCATGCCGATCAGCTATCCTAAGTTAATCTAGTCCCATTTGGCCCATATCCCTCTAAACCCTTCCTATTCATGTATCCATCCAGTTGCCTTTTAACTGTTGTAATTGTACCAGCCTCCACCACTTCCTCTGGCAGCTCATTCTGTACACGCACCACCCTCTGTGAAAAATTTGCCCTCTACATCCCTTTTAAATCTTCTCCTCTCTCACCTTGAACCAATGCCCTCTGGTTCTGCACTTGCCCACCCTGGGGAAAAGACCTTGACTATTCATCGTATCTATGCCCCTCATCATTTTATAAACTTTTACTGACCTATGGAACTAACTGCAGCTAAGAACGTGACAGCCAACATCTGAGCATTGTGCTTTTTACTCCGAGGATGCTAAAGGGGCCTTGAACCTGACTTCTTGCACTCCTTTCTCATGTCCTGAGATGCTTGCAGATGTGTTATTTCCCTCAGCAATACAGCCAAGACCAGTAATTCTAGACATATATAGTCTCCTTTTATAGTCTTGCTATTGCAGTGGGATGGGATGGGGTGATAGTTAGATTGCAGCCACAGAGACTAGGATAGAGATGACTTTTTTTTTTCTGGCCTGTTTAACCTTGTAAAGCATTTCCTGTTTGAGAATCCAGGATTTAAGCTCTAGTGTGTCATATAAGTAAGTCCTGACCCTATAGTTTCTGGGTTACATAACTAAAGCTCGTACAAGGAACCTCATTTCTTTTCAAATTAGTCTGAAGGTATGTCACACTTGAAATAATAATCACCTTGAAGAAAGACCATTTGCTTCTCATTATCCCTTGACTTGTTTTTCTTTTTCTCCACAGGGTGTTTTATCTGAGCGTTTTGGGTTGGTTTTGCACACAGTTAACCTGATCGCCATTCTATCCTTCCCTGCAGCTGTGGTTTTAACAGTTGACTCAATGACCCCAGGTGAGCACAGTGGATGGCAGTTAGGGGAAAGAGGGTCAACGTACCTCCATTATAGAAGACACTAACTGTAGCTTTGATTCTATGGAGAAGCCCTGTTATTTGGAAAATTATTTGGTTACAAACCAGCAAAAGCTTTCGGGATCATCTAGTGCAGTAAAAATTCTGGCCTGCATTTAGGTTATGCCGAGGATGGCAGCTAGTCTTAAATGTCTGTTTAATTACCTGAGAGTCTATTCAGTTATAGAACAGAGTATCATAGCATTGGACAACTTTTAACAAGGTTCACAAATCACCTTTTTCCTTCATCAAAGGGCTCAATCTTTTCTGTAATTTGGAGCCGTGCACATCTACTGAGGTGAGAAAAGGCTGTTTGGTCAATCAAAACTTGACCATCTGCTGTAGCGCAGCAAGGCTAACAACTTTAATGTTGCTGCCATCTCTGACCTGATTATTGATACATGTTTCATTTCTGTTTTTTGAAGTACAATACCACATCATTCCTTGACCGTTGGAGCAGATTCTTGGAACATCTTCCCTGTATGCGAACTTGCACTAGATGTTCTACACCATTTTGAGGAGGTGGCTCATTGTTACCCTTGACGTGAGTTAGGGTGATGACCTCCAGGCCAATTGAGGATGAGCACCAAATGCTAGGCTTGCCAGCGATGCCCTTATCCCAAGACTCTTTTTTTTTTTTTTTCTTTTTTTCTTAAAAGCAAATTTGCTTTACTAGGATATCTAGGCTTGCTAACAGGAAACAAAGTGTAGGAATAAATGGGATTTTCACAGGCTGGCAGATATCCCGAGTGGTGTGCCACAGGGGTCAGTGCTGGGGTTTCATCTCTTTACAAATTATAGAAATGATTCGGATGAAGGGACCAGGGTATGGTAGCTGAACTTGCTGGTGACACATTGATAGGCAATCCATTCATACCAGCTATTAGCCTATTGATAGGAGAGTGAGTTGTGAAGAGGACATAAGGAGCTAACAAAGGGATATAGATTGCCCACTCACTGAAACTAAGTTCTGGGAAATGTGGAAAAGTGTGAAATTGTTCATTTTGGCAGAAGCAAAGAAAAGCACATCATCTAAATGGTGAGAGGTTGCAGACTTGAGATAGTGCTCTGGATGTCCAAGTACGTGAACCACAGGTTAGTCTGAAGGTACAGCAAGTAACCAGGAATGCAAATAGAATGTCAGTGAGGGAAATTGAACATAAAGGTAGGGAGATAGTAGGAACTGCAGATGCTGGAGAATCTGAGATAACAAGGTGCAGAGCTGGATGAACACAGCAGGCCAAGCAGCATCAGAGGAGCAGGAAGGCTGACGTTTCGGGCCTAGACCCTTGTTCAGAAAATTCAACGCTGATGGCATTATTTCACAGCTCATTACAAACTCGACAATACCGGCCAAGATGAAATATAATAAGACATTAAAATAATCTTGATGCGGTTTTTCAAGACTATCCCAAAGCAAAATGACTTCTCATGCCCTTACACACAAGAAGAAGCCGACAGTATCTTGAAGGCAGTCAAATTAGGCAAAGCAACAGATGTCAATGGTATTTATTCAAAATTCCTGAAGAACATTTGGTCATAAAGAGGGAAATGGCTAGCAAAGCTGTTTACAATATCCATAGTGCAGGTACCACTCCAAGTATTCTCGATGGCAAATGTCATGGATTTGCAAAGTAAAATCAAAGAGGCCTTGGCAAGTTACAACTGCTGTCGGTGTGCCAGTGATCGAGGGGTTGATTGTTCAAGGTAATAGATAAGGTGCCAATTAATCAGACTGCTTTATCTTAGATAATGTCAAATGTCATAAGTGTTGTTTGGGGCTGCACTCATGCAGGCCAGTGGAGAGTATTTCACTACATTTCTGGCTTGTGCCTTGATGGGACAGAGACTCTGATAGGTCAAGTCATGTTGAATTCCTAGCATCTGACCTGCTTCACTAGACACAATGGTTATGGAGCTTCAGTTTTGTCCGCTGCCCCCCAATTCTCAATGCTGAGGGATTCAGCTGTGGTATTGAATGCAAGAGAAGGTTCCCAGATGGTCATTATTGCATGATTGTTACATGTCATTTATCAGCCCATTCCTGAATGTTTTCCAGGTTTTTTTTTTTGCTTGTGCACTTGGGCTATTTGTTTGAAGAGTTGCAAATGGTATTGCACACTGAAATTATCAGCAGGCATCTCCACTTCTGACCTTCTGATGGTGGGAAGTAACTGGTGAAGCAGCTGAACATTGTTGGTCCTGGGACAGTACCCTGAGTAACTCTTGCAGTGATGTCTAGGGACTGAGATGATTTATCACCAATTGTCTTCCTTTTTTTATTCTAGGTATGACTGCAGCCGCTGGAAACATTCTCTTTCCCTGATTCCCCTTGACCTCAATTTTTCCAGTGCCCCTCGATGCCATGCATATTCTAATACTACTTTGATGTCAAGAACAGTTACTCTATTCTCACCTCTGGAATGCTGCTTGTTTGTCCTTGGTAAACAAGAGCTGTAATGAAGTCTGGAGTTGAGAATTCCTGATGGAAATCTAAACCAAGCATTGGTCAATGAATTATTGGTTAGAAATTTCTTCTTGACGCCACTGACTAATCTTTCCATTATTTTACTTTAATATAGGCTGATGGGTGGCAAGTGACTGCATTAGATTTGGCCTACCATGTGTGTACATGGCATACCTGGGCAATTTGCCATCTTTTTATCAGGTGGTATTGCTTTTAATGGAACAGCTTGGTTCTCTGTGCAGCTGGGTCTTGAGCGTAACTCTTCAGTGCTACAGCTGGGATGTTTTCAGAGCCCTAAATGCATCCAGTACCTTCACCTCTTTCTTGATCTTTCATGAATGAATTCTACTGATTGAAGACTGGTGTCTAGAATGCTTGGGACTTCTTGGGACCAAGATGGAGCGTCAGCATAGCAAGCTAGACTGAAGATAAATGCACATGCTTCAGCCTACTTGCACTGGGCTTCACTATTAGTGAATATGAGGATGTTTCCAAAACCACCTCACCAAGTTAGTCATTTAGTTGTCCACCACATTCATGACTAGACATAACGGGATTTCAGAGCTTGAATTGGATCCTTTTGGTTGTGGCATCATGTAACTCTGTCTATAGTACAGTGTATGGCTTCTGGTGTTTAATTGGTATGTCATTCAATATTGTAGATCACCAAGATGATAACTCCTCTTTAGCATTTTGGTGTTGCTTCTGGTATGGTTTCCTGTGCTTCTTATAAACTTGGTTTGTTCCTGGATTGATATTAATGGTTATGTATGGCAGATGGTGTAATTGAGGTGTTACGTTCTGCTCCAGTTATTGGCCCACAGTGCTTCAAGGATAGCCTATTCTTCATTTCTATTCCATTTAGCACAGTGGAAGGTAGCCTCAATGTGAAGTCAGAACTTGACCACCAAGCATTTTTTTGGAGACCACATGTGTCAATACTGTCAAGGATAAATGCAATTGTGATTTTATAAAATACAGAAGGCGAGGTTACATACATTTTTGTTTAACCTTGCTTTGGTTTTCTTACTGCCTGCCACAGGGCAGTCTGTCTGCCATGTGCTTCAGGGCCCTTAAGCTCTGTCGGTAGCGGTTACTGAGCTTTGGTTATAGATATTTTAAATCTCTGCTCAGAGTACATTCTTTTCTTGACTGCTTTCAAGTGGTGTTCAGCAGGGAGGAGTACTGATTCATCTGTTTGATGGTGACAGTAAGTTATAATCAGTGGGAGGTTTCCTTTCCAATGTTTGACCTGAGGGAGTGGAATCCAAAATGAGTATTAATGGCCACATCTTCCTTACTAGCTGGATCGCTCCTTCAGAGAACCGGATGGGCTATGGGAACCTTCTGCACTGTAAGCGATCTGTTCTGTATTGCTGCTTTTGATGTGTCTGTCCTACTGGTGGGACAGGTAATTCACTGGATAAATGACGGAGCCTTCTGGGATATTAGCTGAAACATATGACTGTCTCTGGCTTTGACTGATAGTATCATCAGATGTCAGAGAAGAGTTACAGTTACTTGCTGTAGATGTTGTGCCTGGGATCAAGCTGCTGTGTACAAACTCCCACAGGCTGCAGATATAACACCATCTTCATAGTAATCTTGTTTTATATGTTTAGTTAAATTTTCAAGGAATTTTTATTTAGTTTATTTTTTAGTTTTTAAAACTGCTTTACTAAATTAATTATTTAAAGTATTCATCATAAGTTCCTATAAATGCTTAATACTATTAGATACTTAATCGGGGAGGCATGACCTAGTGGTATTATCGCTGGACTGTTAATCCAGAGACCCAGAT
>NW_025974084.1:0-6869 GCF_021869965.1 Rhincodon typus
CACACACACACACACACACACACACACACACTGTCACATGGATCCTGTTTCTCACACACACTATTCTCTGATTCTATGGGGTAAATTTGTATTTGCAAATACATTTTACTTTGTTCAAAAAGCACACAATTTATAGACAGTCAGTTAATGTGGTGTTTTATAAATTCCTACTTTAGAATTAAAACCAATCTGACTCCAAACCAAATCACAAATAGATTCTAAACAAGGCCTCACACCTAACATGCATTGTCTGACCTAAAATATCACCCCTTCTTTACACTGATAAAACCTTCAGTTCTCTCAAGACAGCGACTTGAATGGAATTCAGGGATTAACATATGCATTTTAATCAATTAAAACCTTCTAACTGATTAAAAATTTAACAGCACCTTACGTTTGTTTAACGTATCTTCATCAGTGGTGTGACCCTTTAATCTTTTACTTATAAATCCTGTGTTTGATACTAACTCTCTCACCTGAAGGAGGAGTGAGGCTCCCAAAGCTTGTGTTTTCAAATGAACCTGTTGGACTATAACCTGGCGTTGTGTGATTTCTGACCTTGTCTCCCCCCAGTCCAACACCGGCACCCCCACATCATGGCTCCAATCAACTGAACAGATCACACCCTACCCTTAAAAAATAGCAAAATGACCACAGGTAACACTGAGTGGGCCACAGGGGATGGTGATGACGGCCCATAACCTGTTACCCTGCCATGTTAAGGAACAGTCACCTTCTCTCTCTGCTGTCTCACTAATCCTCCCCCTAACCCTCTTCATAAAGGACACTTTCATCTCTCCTCTCTCTTTAAAGTTTTCCCAATCTTCTAGTTTCATGCTGTTTTTGGCCTTGCTGTCGAATCCAAGAGTGAGCTGTGAATCTAGCAAGGCCAAGGAAGCATGTAGGCATTAGCTTGAGTGAAGTAGATTGGTGAAGGTACATTGCAGGACTGTGGCACGGTGACTCAGTGGTTAGCACTGCTGCCTTACAACAGTAGGGACCTGGGTTCGCTTCCAGCCTCGGGGGACTGTCTGTGTTGAGTTTGCACATTCTTCCTGTGCCTGCGTGGGTGTCCTCCCACAGTCCAAAGACATGCAGTTTAGGTGGATTGGCCATGCTAAATTGTCCAGGGATGATCATACAATCCCTACAGTGCAGAAGCAGGACCTTTGGCTCAACAAGTCCACACTGACCCTCAGAGCATCCCATCCCCCTATAACCCACCTAATCTACACATCCCTGAACACTACGGGCAATTTAGCACAGCCAATCCACCTAACCTGCACATATTTGGACTATGGGAGGAAACCCGCACAGACACGGGGAGAATGTGCAAACTCCACACAGACAGTCGCTCGAGGGTGGAACTGAACCCAGATCCCTGGTGCTGTGAGGCAGCAGCGCTAACCACTGTGCCACCGTGCACCCTAAATGTGTAGGTTAGGTGGATTATCCATGGGAAATGCAGGATTATAGGGTGGCTTGCTCTTTGGAGGGTGAGGATGGGCTGAACGGTCACCAACCACACTGTAGGGATTCTATGAAGGTGGCAGCAGGAAGACAGAGAAATCAAGGTCACTGTGTTATTTTTCAATTCATTTGAAAGTCCTGTCACATCAGGGTGACGAGCTTCCAACTGACTCCCAAACTCATCGTCACGGGGTGGGTCATTGATCCCATTCTGCCTATGGCAACTCTCTTCATCGTCTTTTCATTTAGCGCAACATTTTTATTCTCCCCTTTTCAAACACCCATTCAGTTGCCCCTCTGAGTGCACTGGTTGTATCTGCTTCCACTGCCCTCTCAGGCAACAACTCAGACAACACAAAGCTGGCTGGGAGGGTGAGCTACGAGGAGATGCTTCAGTGTGATTGGGACAAGTTGGGTGAGTGGGCAAATGCATGGCAGATGCAATACAATGTGCATAAAGTGTGAGGCTATCCACTCTGGGAGCAAAAAAGACTGGTTATTACCTCAACAGCAACAGATTGGGAAAGGGGAAGGTGTAACAAGACCCGGGCGTCCATGTACATCAGTTGCTGAAGGTAACCATGCAGCGGGTGGAGAAGGCAAATGGTACGTTGGCTTTCAAGGCAGGAGGAGTCAACGACAGGAGCAGGGACGCCTTGCTGCAATTGTACAGGGCCTTGGTGAGACCACACCTGGAATATTGTGTGCACTTCTGATCTCTTTATCCGAGGAAGGTTGTTCTGGTGATGGAGTGAGTGCAACAAAGGTTTATTAGACTGATTCCTGGAATGGCAGGACTGACGTATGGAGAGTTCAGTTACAACTATATTTACTGGAGTTTAGATGAATGAGCCGGGGGTGGGGGTTACAATCTCATAGAAACCTGTAGAGTTTGAACAGGACTAGGTAAACACAGGAAGGATGTTCCTAATGACCAGGGAATCCAGAAGCAGGGGTCACAGTTTAAGGATCTAGGGAGGACCATTTAGGACTGAGATAAGAAATGTCTCATTCAGAGAGCAGGGGAGCCTGTGGAATTCTCTGCCACAGAAAGCAGTCGGGGCCAAAACGTCAAATGTTTTGATTGATAGTTGATAGAGATTGATAGTTCTTTAGGGCTAAAGGGATCAAGAGGCATGAGGGAGAAAGGAGGTACGGGGGATTGTGTTGGATGATCAGCATACCGAATGGCCTGCTCCCATTTTCTGTGCGGTCAGTACCACTCTCTGACTGTTCTCCCTGGCCATAGCCATTCCTCCTTTTCGGATGATTGCCTAATTCCATCTCCAGTGCCTCGAATAAACCTGCCTCTGCCGCATTTTCAGGCAGCACACTCCAGATCCTGACCCCTCATTGTGGGAAACTGTTTCAATACTATTCACCATTCTTCCTAGCACTGACCTTAGATGGCCATCAATGGGAACAGTTTTCCCCTGTAATTGCACCTTCTTTCTATACTTTTCTCAACAAGATGACAGAGGGGTCCTTATTAAGGTGGAGACAGGCAGGGTTTCAGTTCTGAGATTTTTGCTGGGCCAGGACCCATCAGTGTTCAAAAGACTATGAGGTATATGAGATCCTTAGGAGATGCAGATTGAATGGTGAGAAGATACTTCCTGTTTAGGATAGAGTTTATAACTGGGTACACCGAATAAATGTAATGAGTCTCCTATTGAAAAAAAAGACAACATTAATTTCTTTTCCCTCTCAGAGCACCAAGAGCAATTGGAACCTACTTCCCCAGAGTTTGGTGGAGACAATCCCGTGAGACAGTGTTTTTACGCAGAGGTAGCTAGATTCTTAACAAATAAGGTAGGTCACAGAGGCTGGTGGTGGAGGGTTGCTTTTCAGACTAGAGGCCTGTGACCAGCAGTGTGCCACAAGGATCAGTGCTGGGTCCATTGCTTTTGGTAATTGATATAAAATGATTTGGATACGAATACAGAAGGTATGGTTAGTAAGTTTGCAGATGACACCAAAATTGGTGGTGTAGTGGACAGTGAAGAAGGTTACCTCAGAGTACAATGGGACATTGATTAACTGGACCTGGACCTGGACCTGGAAAAAGGGTCTGTTTCCATGCTTTACAGATCTACGAATCTAGGTTTTGCCCCAGTTACTAAAAAGCCCACACCCAGGGTACTGTGTTCAGTTGTAGACCCCATACCTTAGGAAGTAAATAATGACCTTGGAAAGAGTGTGGAGTAGGACAATATCTGGACTACAACAGTGATATCAGCAGGACAGATTACACAAATGATCCCCTGGAAGTCGGAGAGCTGATAGGCCAATTTGATGGAGGTTACAGGATTATAAAAGTGACCAGATGAAATGAAGCTACTTTGTCTTGGCTGAGGGAGCGCAGGCTAAAAACGAGGTGACAAACCGTTCAGGAGTGAGGTTAGGAATCAGAGGGTGGGGGCAGATTGATGGAATTCCCTCCTGGAAATACAGGAAAGTCACCCGCTGGTACATACTTGAATAAGTAAAGGCTTCCTGAAGTCTGTGCTGGACCTGAGTTAGTTGTCGGGGGGACACAAGCAGAAATACGGGGAGGAGGAGGGGGGTGAGTTCAGAGGCAGAACTGGCCATAGTGTAGAGCCCCCAACCCGCTATGCCCAGACTCCCATGCCTTGAAATGGTGGGGTGGGAGGGGTGGCACAGCAGGAGAAAGCTTGGGGAGAACTGCAAACAGAGAAATGGGTGCCAGTCAAATGCCACAGCAGGAGTTTACCGAGTACACCACTTCCTAGGCATCCCCGGAGAGGTTTGCTGCTACTGACTGCATGCCCCGTCAGTCTCTGCCTGGCGCTTACCCACTGCCAATCCACTGCACAGATGCTACCCGATGCGGAAACCGAAAGGCGGGTTGGCAAAACACAGACTGTGCTGGAGCTTAGACAGCCCAGCAGCACAGCCACCCAACGCCCTGTCCTACCCAGACTGAATCAGGAGTAGGCCATTCAGCCCATTGAGCCTGTGCCGCCATTTAATATGATCCTGGCTGATCTCATCTCGATCTCAGCCCCACCTTCAAAACCTGTTACTGATCAAACATTTATTCAGTGTCTCAGCATCTGCCTCACTCTGGGTTAGTGAATTCCACAGGATCACAACCCTTTGGGAGTTGTAAATCCTCATCTCTGCTGACTGGAGCTACATTACAGTAAGGTGCTGTGCGGTCAATAATAACTGCGTCTGACTGTGTTACTCTACACAGATTGCATTGGGGGTGGGTGGACTGGCATCGAGAAAGGATACAGGCTATAGAAAGACTGGAACATAAGAATAAATCAGTGACCAACAGCAGCTCCAGAGGTAACAAGCAGCCCTGGCTACACACAGCTTCACTGAACTCCGGGGTTAAAGGTCTTGCCTCTCCCGTTGACAGTGGGGGTTCTGCCTGAGGAACTCTTGCTGGAGTTTAGCTAAGGCTCCCAGACACCCTCGACCAGGTGTGGACTAGCTTCTTTCGAGACGTGTGAGGAGGTCAGATCTCTCTCTGGTTTTGGGAAGACATGGGATGGGAGACAGCGATGGGAGACTGGATCAAAGCCAACAACCCACGACCCAATCGGTGACTCCAAGTTACTTTTTTTAAACCGATCCTGGGATGTGGGTGTCACTGCAAAGACAGTGTTTAAGGCTCGCCATTAATTGTCCTCAAGGAGAAAGCTAGCACTTCTGTGAAAGGTTGTGCCTATAAATGCCAGTATTCTTTTAGAACCGTTTTCCTACATGTGTTCATGTTGATTGTTAAAAAATATTACTGGCATGTCTAAAACAGACTCTCTCTCTCCAACCCTAGGAGCCAAGATAGAGACTGAATACAACATTGTGAACACAACTCTTCCATTGGGCAGAAAATACAAAAGCTTAAACACACACACTAACAGATTCAAGAACGGCTTCCTCCCTGCTGTTATTAGACTCCTGAATGTATCTTTCAAATTTCAAATCTAATGTTGACCTCGTTCTTTGTGCGCCTTCTCTGGAGATGTAACATTTTATTCCTTACTCTATTCTATCACCCAAACGCACTTTGTATGGCATAATCTGCCTGTACTGCTTGCAAAACAGAACTTTTCACTGTACCTAGGTACATGAGACAATAATAAATCAAATCAACATTAGTGCCCTTCAGAGTGATCAGGAGGTTCGAGGATGAAATTCAGGTCTCACTGTGATCGGCCACTACACTCTTCAGTGGTGAGTCCTCAACTGGGCTAACTTGCTCAATTATTATCGGTGCCAGGCAATGACCACCTCCAACGTGGAAGAATCTCAACATTGCCCCTTGACATTCAACTGCGTTGTCATTGCTGGATTCCCCACAACCATCATTCTGGGTGTTACCATTGATGAGAGAGTGAACCAGCCATATCACTCAGAGAGTAGTTCAGGTGCTGTGAATTCTGAGGAGGGTAACTCACCTCCCATCTACCCAAAGCCTGTCCAACATCCACAAGGCACAAGTCAGGAGTGTGATGGAATACTTCCCATTTGCCTGGATGAGTGCAGCTCCAACGACACACAAGAAGCTTGACACCATCCAGGACAAAATAGCCCGCTTGATTTGGCAATCCACAAGCATCCCCTCCCTCCACCACTGCCACACAGTGAAAGCAGTATGTACCATCTACAAGGAGCACTGCAGCAACTCACCAAGACTCCTCCTGCAGGGCCTTCCAAACCCATGCCCTGTCACTTAGAAGGACAAGGGCAGCAACTATATAGGAGCACCACCAGTTGCAGATTTCCCTCCAAGCCATGTCATCCTGACTTGAAACTTTAAAAGCTTACCTTGTGGGATGAGCGGCCTCCATTTTTGCAGCAGCAGCGGGAGCAGTGAGAGCGAGGACCAGGGGGGCTGCCGGGAAGGTAAGTTAATACTTTAAAAACTTACCTCGTGAATAGGCGGAGTGCACGCTGAGCAGGAGCGGACACAGGATGGCTGAGTAAGTGAGGTAATATATTTGGGTGGTTGCTTTACCCGAAACACTACTTAGGTAATGTCTCCCAGCCATCCTCCTCCTCTAACCAAAAAAAAGGTTCCGAGCGCCGATTTGGTAAGGTTACTACTTTTTTTTTTCAGAATTCAGAACAGTGGGAATGGATGTTAGGGCAGTTGCATGGTCCTCCTGTAGAATGTGGGAGGTAAGGGTCACCACTAGTGTCCCCACTGACTTCATCTGCGGGAAGTGTGAGGGAACTGGAGCTGGAGCTGGAGCTGGATGAACTTCGGATCATTCAGGAGGCTGAGGGGGTAATTGAGAGGAGTTACAGGGAGGTAGTCACACCTCAGGTACAGGATAAAGGTAGATGGGTTACAGTCAGGGGACAGAAAGGGAACAGGCAGACAGTGCAGGGATCCCCTGTGGCTGTTCCCCTCAATAACA
>NW_025974084.1:6969-8690 GCF_021869965.1 Rhincodon typus
TCCATAGTTAGGGGGACAGATAGGAGATTCTGTGGGAATGAGAGAGACTCGTGGTTGGTGTGTTGCCTCCCAGGTGCCAGGGTCCGTGATGTCTCAGATCGTGTTTTCGGGATCCTTATGGGGGAGGGGGAGCAGCCCCAAGTCATGGTCCACATAGGCACCAATGACATAGGTAAGAAAAGGGATGGGGATGTAAGGCAGAAATTCAAGGAGGTAGGGTGGAAGCTAAGAGCTAGAACAAACAGAATTGTTATCTCTGGTTTGTTACCCGTGCCACGTGCTAGCGAGGCGAGGAATAGGGAGAGAGAGCAGTTGAACACGTGGCTGCAGGGATGGTGCAGGAGGGAGGGATTCAGATACCTGGATAATTGGGGCTCATTCTGGGGTAGGTGGGACCTCTACAAACAGGATGGTCTACACCTGAATCAGAGGGGTACCAATATCCTGGGGGGGAAATTTGCTAATGCTCTTCGGGAGGGTTTAAACTAATTCAGCAGGGGGATGGAAACTTGAATTGTAGCTCCAGTGTACAGGAGGTTGAGAGTAGTGAGGTTATGAATAAGGTTTCAAGGGCGCAGGAGTGTACCGGCAGGCAGGAAGGTGGTTTGAAGTGTGTCTACTTCAATGCCAAGAGCATCCAGAATAAGGTGGGTGAACTTGCAGCATCGGTTGATACCTGGGACTTCGATGTTGTGGCCATTTCGGAGACATGGATAGAGCAGGGACAGGAATGGTTGTTGCAGGTTCCAGGGTTTAGATGTTTCAGTAAGATCAGGGAAGGTGGTAAAAGAGGGGGAGGTGTGGCATTGTTAGTCAAGGACAGTATTACGGTGGCAGAAAGGACGTTTGATGAGGACTCGTCTACTGAGGTAGTATGGGCTGAGGTTAGAAACAGGAAAGGAGAGGTCACCCTGTTGGGAGTTTTCTATAGGCCTCCGAAAAGTTCCAGAGATGTAGAGGAAAGGATTGCAAAGATGATTCTGGATAGGAGCGAAAGTAACAGGGTAGTTGTTATGGCGGACGTTAACTTTCCAAATATGGACTCGAAACGCTATAGTTCGAGTACTTTAGATGGGTCAGTTTTTGTCCAATGTGTGCAGGAGGGTTTCCTTACACAGTATGTAGATAGGCCAACAAGAGGCGAGGCCACATTGGATTTGGTACTGGGTAATGAACCAGGCCAGGAGTTAGATTTGGAGGTAGGTGAGCACTTTGGTGATAGTGACCACAATTCGGTTACGTTTACTTTAGCGATGGAAAGGGATAGGTATATACCGCAGGGCAAGAGTTATAGCTGGGGGAAAGGCAACTATGAGGCGATTAGGCAAGATTTAGGATGCATAGGATGGAGAAGGAAACTGCAGGGGCTGGGCACAATTGAAATGTGGAGCTTGTTCAAGGAACAGCTATTGTGTGTCCTTGAGAAGTATGTACCTGTCAGGCAGGGAGGAAGTGGTCGAGCGAGGAAACCGTGGTTTACTAAAGAAGTTGAATCTCTCGTCAAGAGGAAGAAGGAGGCTTATGTAAAGATGAGGCATGAAGGCTCAGTTTGGGCGCTTGAGAGTTACAAGTTAGCCAGGAAGGACCTAAAGAGAGAGCTAAGAAGAGCCAGGAGGGCACATGAGAAGTCTTTAGCAGGTAGGATCAAGGAAAACCCTAAAGCTTTCTATAGGTATGTCAGGAATAAAAGAATGACTACAGTAAGATTGGGGCCAGTCAAG
>NW_025974085.1:0-8689 GCF_021869965.1 Rhincodon typus
AGGGTGTCAGCCTAAAAAATTGTGCTCAATTCTTCTGTGGTAGGGCTTCCACCCATAACTATCAAAATCACAGCAGACACCTATTGCCCACTCCATCTCATATAAAGGGCATGATCAGTGTCAGCATAGATAGAAATGTAGCAACAGGTGTAGGCGACTATTCCACCATTCAGTTCAATCATAGTTAATATGATCTGTGCCGTAACTTCTACAACTTAGTTCTGTATCACTTAATATATTTGCTTAGTTGAGATGAAAAATATAAAAGGCACCGCTGAGAATAGAGTAAAGCTGCAGTGTGACTGAACTGAGTCTGAACTGAATGGAAGGAAAGACGTGTAAAGTAATATTGTAGAGTAGAGACAAGTGGAGTGGGATTGGTGAACCTTTAATTTATTTTTTTAAATTCAGCTCTGAAGTAAGATTTTGGCTTAAGCTTTTGTGCTAATTAATTGAACACTGATAATGCATTATATAATTATAATTAGTTGTTTGATTAATTAATTGGATGTGGGGAATAAAGTTAAAATTAATAGCAAAGGATGCTGATATCAAAGGGTTCTCAATTTTGCAATAAATTAAAATCTGATATTGTTCAAAACTGTGTTAAGAATAAATCAAGCAACTATGGGCCATTTAAGTTAAACTACTTGGGGTGAGCTTTTAGAAACAAAATTTCAGGACAAAATTACCAAATGAACAAGTGTAGATTAATTAAGAAAAGTCAGAACATATTTGTGAAGGGCTACTCATGTTTAATTAACTTGCCAATGCTTTTTAATGAAGTATTGGAGACAGTTCACATTTGTAATGTTGTTTATATTGTGTACATGGACTTTCATAAGGCACTTGATAAGGTGTCATGCAACAGATTTGCAAGTAAATGTAGAACCTATGGAATAAAAGTGATAGTGGCAGCATGGGTACAAAGTTGTATGACTAAAACTGCCCCTGTCTGACTTTGACTCTGCCTCTGTCCCATAAACACTTCCCCCACTCCCCCACCACCTCATATCATTCAGAAGCTGCTAAAATTCAACCCATGACCTCTGTCCTTCCTCATCTGTGAAATTGAAATTTACCTTAGGGAATATATTTTTCTGTTTTTGTTTTACATTTCTTTTAAGTAACCCGAATCTTCTCTTTAATGCTAGTTATGCAAATTCCATAACATTTGCTAGCCTTCTGATTTTCCTGTTTTCATGAAGTCATTGTGCCATTCCCATTCCAAGTGTGTCGATGTACCCAGATCAATAAGTTCCTTCCTTGTATTTTCTACCATGATTTTAATTCTTGTTGGGAGGATGTCGTTGAGCCTTGTGGCCTTTCCACTGTTGAACTCACTTATTGCAACTTTTGCTTCAAGGCTAAAGAGTTCAGGATCTGGACAATTAACCTGCATGACCGCTTTCCACCTTGTGTCAATGCCAATGTCTTTGCATCTTTGCCATTTAGTTTTTCATGTAATCTTACTGCCTCTGCCTGACTTGAATTAGCTCCGTCAATTGTTGGTCACCTTTAGTTTTTAGCCAGTTCATGAACACCACCTGGCTACAAAAAGACACGACCAATACTCACTCATCTTAATCCACATGGACAAGGAGAACCACGACTTCGACTGGGACAACAGCAAGATCCTGGGACAGGCTAGGCAGAGACAAGCACGAGAATTCCTGGAAGCATGGCACTCCACGAAGCATGCTATTAATAAACACATTGAACTCGACTCCATATACATTCCACTATGGAGGAAACCCAGAACTGAGGCAATCCATTGCAACAGACCCCAGAGTTTAAAAACCAGGTGGGAAAACACACCGACGCTTCATCAGAGGCTGCACTGAGGAGGTTACCAAGCATGGTAACGAAACGTCTGCGGAACAACAAACCAGCTCGGCGAGCCAACCAACCTCAACACCCACAACCCGAGCTACAGATCTACTCCAAAACCTTAGAAACATTTGATAAGGTATCATATATAAAGCTACTTAAGTAGATTAGAGCCCATAGATAGATGGAGGATTGTCTAACAAGTGGAAGACAGAGATTTGAGATGGGCCTTGGGGGTGCATTTTCAAGATTTCAACTAGTAACAAGTGAAATGTCACAGTGATCAGTGCTGGATTCACAATTATTTACAATATACATTAACGACTTGGATGAAGCACATGAATGTACCATCACCGAGTTTGCAAGAGACACAAAAATAGGCAGGAAGGCAAATGGTGAGGATGACATGAAGTGTCTACAGAGGAATATAGACAGGTTAAGTGAGTTGCAAAAACTTGGCAGATGAAATATAATGTGGGAAAATGTGAGATGTTTAAAAATTTATTCTTCAACTGGGACTGGGAATTCAAGTATTTCCATTGAAGATTACTGCATGTCCCCATGATCATGAATTAGACATGATAACTCTATCATTCTCTAAAGAAAGGGCTGTACCTTAACAAACTAGATGACCTTTAAATCATTATTTTGTACATTAAGGTATATTTAACTAATGAATGTTATGGTACAGCCTTTTGACCATTACCATGCACATTAAGGTTTGGTGAAAAATTTAAATTGATGCAATTTATTTTGGACCAGTTGCTGGCCAGGCCCAAATTTGCGAGATTAGTTCCCCCTTAACAAACATCTGCACCAAGGCCTCAAATTCGTAAAGTGTTTGTCCTACACATTATAGAATGCAAGGCAAATTTTGGGATGAACTATCAACAGCATTCATTGCCAGTTTGTCAGTTCATCAATAAAAGGAGTCTTCCAACAACAAAGCGTCTATTCTTACCTGGTCATAAATGTAATGAATTGCTCCACATTCAATGGCCCAGTTATTTCTGTTTCCACTCTGTTTGTATTCAGTGAACCTAAGAAAATTGGAAAATTCACGGATGAGAAAAGTCAATTCAGCCTATTGAAAGTGACTCATGTAGAACATTAACTGTCCTAGTTTGGTATTGAGTTACATTTTGAATATTCCCCCTGCAGTTAATATATTTTGAGAGATACTTGCATCACAGATGTGAAGTGTGTTGATAAGTTTACAGGTGCTAATATAAGCCCATGCTAATCATGGCTGTGCTTCTCACTAGAATCATTTTTACATTAATTGAGAAAATCGGTACACTGCAACAATTAGTCCTGCATGTATGAACTTGAGCAATACAAATAAACACTTTACATATGTCAAATGCTTGTTTGGCAGCAAGTGCAGATAAATATATACATTTGAAATGTTCATTTAAATCAATTTGAAGCTAGGCATCATTCTTATTTGCTGAAAATGTGATCTGATAAGTGAGACTAGGGCCATTTAATACAATCAACAGTCTATTTTCTTCACAGATGATCTTTAAGAATTGAGAAAGAAACAGGGGCACGATGGAGAAGAGTGAATTAAAATCAAATCAGGTCAAGAAACAGGAGCAAGAGTAGGCCTTTCAAGTAGGCCTTGAAACCTGCTTCCCAATTCAATGGAATCATGGCTGATACTCACGCCATATTCCCAGTTTTCTCCACACCCCTTCATGCTTTTAACATTAAAAAAAAAAATTATCAAGTGAGATGCTAAGAAAATTGGATTAAAAAAAATATATATAAAGAACGTTTGTTAGCCGGCTATGTTTTAAACCTGAAAGAAGTTTACTATGTGCAGGAATGGAATAGTTTAAATCATTCACTAACTGTTGTTACTGATTGATGCAATATGAAGAGTTATCACTTAAATGGATACTTGTGTGATTAATTATGAACCCTAACGTTATGTGGTAAATGTTTTTGGGAAACTAATGTGCAAATTTAGCAAATTATTAAAAACAACCGGAGGAGTAATGTTGAAATGCTTTTTGTGCAACGCAAATGATGGAGCAGAGAAAGTCAACCAGCTTTGAAGATCTTTAATTCATCAACATTCTCTTCATCCCTTGAAGTTATTGGACACCATACAATAATAGTGGGGTGGCACACTGATATATTTAGTTAACCAAAAGTTGGCTCTATAGTTGTGAGTTTCATTAGATATCCACTTACCATGGTCTACAGAACAGGAAGGTCTTAGTTAGGTATTTCTGACTGCCAATTCTACGGAGAGTGATATTCCCCAAAATATTCCCCTGACTGCTGACTGAAGACATTCAGCCGTTTCCAGTAGGCAAACAGCAATGTACATACCAGCTGAGGTCAGCACTGCCTTTTTTGTTATTTTAGCTTTTGAGCTCTTCCTGACAGTATTGCCTGATCTTTGTTTCCAAATGAGCTGGGCAGCAGCATTGACAACATATGAAGAATACCGATGTTGTATTTGGGTAGGGATACGATTTGTATCCTTCGTTACAGATGGAGACATAGAGAGAGAGAGAGATAGCAATTCAGACGGTCTAATTCAAGGTTCCCATTAGTGCATGGAGCAATTGATGCAACGAAAGTGGTGCCACTTACAATCAAAAGACAACCCCATCAATGATATGAGCGTAAAAGTCTTTAATTTCTATTTATGCCAATTCTGATCACATATTGGATGCCAAAGATGGTATACCATGATACCAGATATCATGTTTTTAATTAGTGGAAAATTCACCATAACAACTCTCATGACCAAAGCCATTTATCTCAACCACTACACCTCCATCCTGGTGTTTCAAAGACCCTCTCCTGTTTGTCTGTTTATGATATTTAAAGTTTCATTTTCTAGGGTGTGGGTGGGATGGGTGCAGCAATTTCATTTATACACTTACTCTGGCATTTCAAAGTTAAGCTAAAAAGGCAAGCTTTTCCTTTGGGAGCTGATGAGGCAATTTTAGAGACAAGTGAATAACAGGACACTTAGCTAATATGGACGTGTACAACTCAAACTGATGAGAGTTCCCTTTAAATGAAGTATCTTTGAGATTAGCAAAAGCCTTGTTGACAGGTTGTGTGGGTTGATAGAGTCATTATTAGTTGCAATTGGTGATTGTAGAAGTTGGTGAATTTTCCTGAAAGCCAGATGTTGAGAGAGAAAGAATAAAATAGTTGAAGACATGGGTGAAGGTTCATGAGGAAAACAATCCAGTCCACCTCTCATCTTTAAACAAACAGAAAGACAAATAGCAACATACATATTACTTTAGTAAATTTGCTTGCAATGGAATTCTTCCAAAAATATCCTAATTGGACACAACTCTTTGAGTAAATGTTCCAGGTCCACCCTAGATTTTAGAATGATGGGCCGGAAGCAAAAATTCAGTTCCAATTGACAATTGACATCTCCCTTTCAACATCTGAGATCTGGTGTCAAAATTGGAAGAGTTGTCCAACAGAATAGTCAAGCAACAGCCTGGCATTATCCATGGAATCATATCTTATAAGCAATGTCTTTGACACCATCAACATCATCCTTTGGCATGTTCTGACCCATCGGTAGCACAATGTATATATTTGGGCAGGAGTTTCCCTAGGATTCCTCCACATTGATTCTAGACTCTATGATGCCTCATGGCATCAATTCAAATACTAGCAAGGAGATCTCCTGCTGATTACCACCTTCCGCTCCCTTAAGTGATTAATCTGTACTCCTGTCCTTCAATGACCAATTTGGAGAAGCACGGATCAATACAAAGGCATGGAATAGACTCAGGATGGTGGGAATTCAATCTTCACCATCAAGAGTGGCCCAGCAACACCTCTACTTAGCGTTTCTGGCTAAGTCAGAAAGGGCGCAACTACCAGACCAGGCCTGTGGCAACACATGAGGGAGCCAACAAGAGGGAAAATTGACTTGCCCTTGTCCTCACCAATCCATGAGTTCATCCACGACCGTATCATTAGAAGTGCCTACTCCCAGGCCCCTATGGAGGTGAAATCACATCTTCACACTGAGGATACACTCCATCATGTTGTGTGGTACTGTTACTATGCAGAACAGAACAGACTTTAAACAGATGTAACAACTCAAGACTGAACATTTATAACATGCTGTGGGCCATAACAATAGCAGAAATGTGTTCAACCACAGTCTGCAACCTCATGGCAAGGCATATATCCCGTACCCTACCATTATCATCAAGACAGAAGATTAACCTTGGTTCAATGACAAATGCAGGAGAATATGCCAAAAGCAGCACCAGAGAATCCCGACAGTATGGAAGCAGGCCACAGTTACCCTCCAAAGAGTGTCCCGTCCAGACCTACTCCATGGCTAACCCTCTTAACCTATACATCCCTCGACACTTAGGGGTAATTTAGCATGGCCAATCCACCGAACCTGCACATTTTTGGACTGTGGGAGGTAACTGGACGACCTGGATGAAACTCATGCAGACGTGATGAGAATGTGCAAACTCCACACAGGCAGTCACCTCTGGATGGAATCAAACCCAGTTCCCTGGTGATGTGAGCCGGGGACCTGGTTCAATTCCACCCACTCAGCCACCGTGCTGGCCCTAAAAGTCTTACCTAAAAATGAAGTGTAAAACTGGTGCAGCTACAGCACAGGTTGGTGGAAGCAGCATGCAACAGGTCAATGTGAATCCACAACTGATGAATTATATCGAAGATCTGCAATCCTACCACATTCAGTCATGAAATAATTAATCATTAAATCATTAAATAACAATCAGAAATTGTGGTTCTGATAAACATCCCCACCCACAATGATAAGGGAACTAAACACATCAAGTGCATCCATCAACAGCCAGATGTGCTGAGCAGATAATCCATCTTGACCTCCTCCTGATATTTCCCAGGTTCACAGATGTAAGTCTTTAACTAAATCATTATACTTCGCATAAAATCAAGCAACACCTGAAAACACCAGCCACTTCAAAGGTGATGAGCCCTGACAACATTCCAACAACAGTACAAAAGACTTATGCTCCAAAATTTGATGTACCCCAACCAAGCTCTTCCAGTATAATTACAACACTGGTATCTACCCGCCAGTATGGAAGATTGACCAGGTATATCCCCTACACAAAAAGCAGAACAAATCCAAACTGGCCAATTCCAGCCTTTTCAGTCTATACTTGATCAGCAGTGGAGTGATGGAAGAGATTGTTGATGCTTCTATCAAGCAGCACTTGCAAAGATGTGACGTGCTGATTGGCTGTGGCAGAACCAAAATGGAAATTCATTCAGTTCTTAACCTCAATGGTGGAAACATTAACAAAACAGTGGAACTGCATACGTGAGATGAGAGTGATTGCCCTTGACATAAGGCAATTATGTCATTCAATTAAATAAGGCATTAAGGAGCCCATTTGAAAATAATGTCAATGGGAACTAGAGGGACAACTCTCTGCTGGTTAGAATCATGCCTAGCACAAAGGAAGATAGATGTTGTTGTTGGATCTCAACCATCTCAGCTCCAGGATGTCACAGCAAGAGGTCCTCAAGTTATTGTCTTAGGCTCAACCATCTTCAGTTGTTTCATCAGCAACTTTGTCTTCATCGTAAGGACAGAAGTGGAGGTGTTTCTGACGATTGCACAAAGTACAGCATCATTCATGAATTCTCAGATATTGAAGCAGTCCATGTCCATGTGCAACAAGATTTTGATAACGCGTAGACTGAGAAGTGACAGATAATATTTGCATCACACACGTGCCAGTAAATGGCCATTAAAGAAGGTAAATGGCATGTTGGCCTTCATTGCGAGAGGTTCCGAGTTTAGGAGCAGGGATGTGTTGTTGCAGTTATACAGGGCCTTGGTGAGGTCACACCTAGAATATTGTGTGCAGTTTTGGTCTCCTTTTCTGAGGAGGTACGCACTTTTTCTCAAGAAAGTGCAGTGAAGGTTTACCAGGCTGATTCCAGGGATGGCAGGTCTGATGTATGAGGAGAGATTGACTAGGTTGGGATTGTTTTCGCTATAGTTCAGATGAATGAGGGGAGATCTCATAGAGACTCATAAAATTGTTGAGGTTGATTGGCTCGCCGAGCTGTTTTGTTGTTCCGCAGACGTTTCGTTACCGTGCTAGGTAACATCCTCAGTGCAGCCTCTGATGAAGCGTCGGTGTGTTTTCCCGCCTGGTTTTTAAACTTTGGGGTCAGTTGCGATGGATTGCCTCATTTCCGGGTTTCCTCCATAGTGGAATGTATATGGGGACAAGTTTAATGTGTTTATTAATAGCCTGCTTCGTGGAGTGCCATGCTTCCAGGAATTCTTGTGCTTGTCTCTGCCTAGCCTGTCCCAGGATCTTGGTGTTGTCCCAGTCGAAGTCATGGTTCTCCTTGTCCATGTGGATAGAGATGAGTGAGTATTGGTCATGTCTTTTTGTAGCCAGTTGGTGTTCATGTACTCTTGTTGTTAGTTTCCTTCCTGTTTGTCCGATGTAATGTTTCTACGACTGCTGGGCATCAGAGTGGCACACAAACCCACATCAACCCTATGACAAGTGCTCACCCAAACTAAAGACCCATTCCCCACCATGGATAGGAGCAATGTCATCTACAAGATCCCCTGCAGAGACTGCGAGAAACTTATAAAATTCTAAGAGGACTGGACAGGGTAGATGCAGGGAGGATGTTCCCAATGGTGGGTTTGTCCAGAACCAGGGGTCACAGTATGAGGATTCGGGGTAGATGATTTAGGACGGAGATGAGGAGACATTTATTCACCCAAAGAGTAGTGATCCTGTGGAATTCATTATCACAGGAAGTAATTGATGCCAAAACATTGAATGTATTCAAGAGGCAACTAGATATAGCA
>NW_025974086.1:0-8688 GCF_021869965.1 Rhincodon typus
GCATCAGAGGAGCAGGAAAGCTGATGTTTTGGGCCTAGACCCTTCCCTTTTTTTCTGAAGGGTCTAGGCCTGAAATGTCAGCCTTCCTGCTCCTCTGACGCTGCTTGGCCTGCTGTGTTCATCCAGCTCTACACCTTGTTATCTCAGATTCTCCAGCATCGGCAGTTCCCACTATCACAAGAAATTACTTTTGTTTTTCACTGACATATGTAAAAGTTTCATTGTTGTGGAATCATATTTTCATACTTGTGTAGGTTTTGCGCCAATTTTTTCTCAACTTTTCAAGAGCATTTGATATTCTGTAGTGTAATTGAACAAAGTAGATTTTCTTGAGGGCTAGTGGCCTCTTGGTGTTTTCACCTTTTTGTATTAACTGATACCATTTCGGATAGTGGTAAGACATATAATTGCCACCGTGCGCTAGTCTAGGCTAGGCAGGGAAATGTCAACAAATGTTTTGTCCTGTTTGCTGGCCAAGGATCCTTGTTTCACAATTCTCTTGTGTGAGTGTAGGGCTATGGATTGGTGTGATGCTATCACAGTGGAATAGCCCTCTGTACTGATGGTGTACATTGGCACATGTATAATGTTTGCTTGAAAAAGGCAGAGTACGATAGACAACAGTATTCATGACTGAATCAGAGAACTGAGTGGAAATCGGCCAAGGCAAAAAAAGACTATTTAAATGGAAATTGTTGTCATAAGTGATTAGAGCAGGCTAAAGCTATCGGGGGCTGTTCCTCTGAAAGAACAATTCTGGAATTTTGGGAATAGCACTTTTCACAGCAAACTTTGCCATCTACAAGAAAGAATTACCAAAGCTTTAGATGTAGAAAATCTGAGTTTTGAATGTCATCAGACTTACAAAACCAAATGATATATAAATTGTTTTCTGAGTCACCCAAAAGATGTGATGAGAATGAAAATAGGACATTAATATGGAATTAGTCACTTTCAGGTTTGTCATAATGACCATTGTCAAACACTTTTATTTTTGTATGCATACTTCTCCATGATATATTTTGAGAATGCAAATTTCCTGAATGGAATTCAAAGTTCTAATCCCAAGAAAAAACATCTTGCATTTTCTGCCACAAAATATTGATATGTATACATCCTACTGCTTTCAATGAAACTGGATATCTTTTGTCAATCCTTTCAAATGATTAAAGCACTGAGTACTGTTAGAAAATATAGATACAATTCTTCCTTTTACTCGTGTAAATCAGTGGAAACGGGACACAAATCCTTGCACGAGACTACTCAAATGCTTCACCACTGGCTGCTCGAATATTAAGATTATTCCCTCCCCCCAACAGCCCCGATTTCTTGTGCACAGGTACACAGGCATGGACATGACATAAAATTTTTAACATCCACATGTGCACCAAAATAAATTGTGGGTTTGGTGGCTGAAAACTAAAACACACCACACTACTTTTAATCATCATTGTGTACAATTACAAAATGTGCTAAAGGGCTATATGCATTACACATGACTACAGTAAAACAGGACAACTGATGGGATGCAAAAGCTTTAAATAGAGTCGTAGAGTTGTACAGCATGAAAACAGACCCTTCAGTCCAACTTGCCCATGCTGACCAGATATCCTCAATCAATCTAGTCCCATATGCCAGCATTTGGCCCTTATCCCTCTAAACCCTTCCTATTCATACACCCATCCAGATGCCTTTTAAATGTTGTAATTGTACCAGCCTAAACCACTTCCTCTGGCAGCTCATTCCATACACGCACCACTCTCTGCGTGAAAATGTTGCCCTTAAGTTCCCTATTAAATCTTTCCCTTGCTGTGAGCTTCCCCACACAGGTTTCTCCAAGGTGAGCTGCGAATTTCACTGTTTGTTTATTATTCTTAGAGCTAACTGGATGTCCAGAAATACTTGAAACTAAACAGCAGAAGCAGTCAGCTATGAAGATTCATTGCCTGATCAGACAACTGAGCAGGAGTATTGCTCTGTTTGTTTTCAACTCCCACATGGTTCCTGCTTGCTCTGCCTTCCTTCTTTTTTAGAGTGCCATTGTTTTGATTTCTTTTATTCCAAAGCTGCAAACAACGCAACAGCTTTTAAAACTGTAATTACTGTTCCAAGACTTTGAGGAAATCAGTTCCAACACTGAAAGTACCTCAAAAAAGGAGCAGCACTTACAGCCACATCTTTTCCCTGTTCTCCATCTTGGATTACCCAGAAATCCATTTACCAAAACTTTTCCCAGAATGCGCAAACTTTTCTGGCACATGGGGCATAATTTCATAAATAAAATCTGCCACATCAAAAATAATGGCTTAAAGCGATCCAATTTCTGTTTTTACCCAACATATCCAAAATTGATTTCTTCATTGGCTCATACCCACATGAAGAAAAATCTTTCATCTCACTTCTGAGGCACTTGCTATTCACGTTTGACCGTCTTACCTGTTCAAAAGCTCGATCAGATCAACATTTTAAGGCAATGTTCAAGTTGCACAACATTCAAATTTATCTACCAAAATTGACTTGTTGTTTTTGTCATCTCCAAAATCAATCAATTCTCAGCAGGTTTGCTGATCGCCTGAGATCAACCCAGGAAGGAGTTTAATCTAATTACTGAAGTTATAAAATACATGCCTTGGACCTTTTAAAAAAAAATTAATATGACATGTGAGTGTTGTCGACAAGACCAGCATTTATTGCCCATCCTAACTGAATATAGTCTAGGTCTCATTGTATTTTTGCAGACTGCTTCCATGTCTGAGGGATTAAGAATGGTACAGGACATTGTGAAATCATCAGTGAACATTTCCACTGTAGACCTTAGGGAAGGTTGCTGATGAAGTGGCCAAAGATGGTTGAGCCTAGGATACTACCTAGGATACCCAACTACAAATAATGACCAGTGATGACTATTGTTCCCTCTCATTTCCCTTCATTGCTCATTGTTCACTGATGTATTTCAGAGAAGTAAATCTGCCATTCTCAACCAGTCTGGCCTACATATGACTCCAAGCTCACAGCAATGTGATTGGTTCTCAACTGGCCTCTGAAATGGCCTAGCAAGCCATTCAATTCAAGGGCAGATGGGGACAGCCAATAAATGCTGGCCAGCTAGTGATGCCCACATCCCACAAGTGAATAAAAACCCTTTCAGCACCAGCCCTGTTTACTCATGCAACCCATTAAAATTCTTTGTAATTTGCAGTTATCTTAAACAAAATAGTAAGATCAAGTAATTCCTAGCCACTCCTTAATCTGCTTAGCTTCAATTTGCCCCTGGACTGTTCTGCTCTGCTCTTCTCCCATTTCTTTTCTCCCCTGTCCTCAGTTTTAATTTTCATATAAACCTCTCTTGACCTTTCTCTGGTGAGGTGGCCAACAGCAGAAATGGGTACAAGACTGGTTAAGAGCTACTATCAAGAATGCTGGAAATTTTGGCCAAGCTAGCTTAAACTGTGACTTCAGTTAAAACCGTAGCCAGGACATGTAGTGACCTACAGTTTCCTGTGTTGACCAAATAAGGCAGTGTTATGGTGTCTCTAGACATACTGGCACCATACTACCTTAGATGGAGCATGGAATGCAACTGTTTAATATTTGGGAGTTTCATCTTAAACCAGTAAAACTCCATTGGCTGAGATTGAACAATGTGATCAGGCTTTGATCAATCCATTGGCTCAGTGCCAGAGATCTTTCTGAAAATGGAGAACATTTTCAAATAAGTTAACAGAACAAAGGAATTTTCCAGACCACATTTGAGAAGCAAGTGCCCTGAAATTACTGTGAGGTGAGATCTACACAGAGAACCGAACTGTTCTCTTCACTCAAATTAGAGTAGTATTTGTTCCAAGCGAAACTTAAAGTTAGAGTTAAATGTGGATGAAGTTAAAGCTAAGGCACAGTGAAGTTAAATGAAGTGGGTTAAAGCTGGTGTTAAGTTAGACGAAGTAAGATATAATTGTTGCAATGAATGTATGTGTTTTATTAAGTAATGGTACTTACAAGATTAAATAAAGAAGGGTCTGTTTAATTAAGTTCTGAGTCAATTCCTTGCCTTTTATCCATCACACAAGGGAAAAATACCGAGGTAAAAAGGTTTCAGTACTCCTTTTCAGGCGACAAGACTTTCCAGTAGTCTCCTCCTCAGTGTCACTACCTCTAGTAATCTTTTCATTTAGAGTCATGAAGTCATAAGAGATGTACAGCACGGAAACAGACCCTTCAGTTCAACTCATCCATTCTGACTAGATATCCTAAGTAAATCTAATCCCATTTGCCAGCATTTTGCCCATATCCCTCTAAATCCTTCCTATTCACATACTCATCCAAATGCCTTTTATATGTTGTAATTGTACCAGCCTCCACCACTTCCTCCAGCAGCTCATTCCTTTTTAAATCTTTTCCCTCTCACCTTAAACCTATGCCCTTTTGGACTCTCCCACCATGGGGAAAATACCTTGTCTATTTACCCTATCCATGCCCTTCATGATTTTATAAACCTCTATATGATTTGATTATCAAAAAGGAAGCCTCTGAACAGGTCCTCATTTTTCATATCATTCACATTCCCTTATCTCTCTCAGTTCAACTACCCTTCACATTTGTCAATTTGTTTCCATTGATTGCCCTCCAACTTTTCCACAATTCAGTTTGCTGTTTCCATCCCACATTGGGTCCCTTTCACCGATCATTCCCACCCTAATACACAGAATATACCACATAGAAACTTTCTCCACACAAACACCTCTGCTCATTCTATTTATTTCATTTCACCCTATTGTTGCATTCATCTATTCCATTCTCCTCAAATGGATTTATGCTGTTCTCCTCAGTCACACTGTAGCAAGGTCCACATTTTAACAACTCTTTGAGCTTCCTGTTTAATTTATATGTTACCATTGTACATTTATTGCTGCCTAGGCCAACACATTGAACCTAATAGCATAATCTTCCAGAAGGTACTCTCCTAAATATCAGTGTCTATGGGATTGTCCTATTAAGAATCGGTGGTTGCTAGCCTGTGGTGCAGGCCCATTTAGACAGCTGGTAGCTCTGGGTCATTATTAGCCTCTTAAGAGAGTTGGACACTGTTGAGGCAGGTTGAGGACAAAAAACAAGATTTACATCTGTCAGGAAGGACTGAATTTGCTGGGTTTACTTTCCCCACTTTATCTAAATTCAACTTCTTGTTCTTGTTTTCAAATGTCCCTATGATCTTACTTATCCCTACCACTGAACATCCCTCTGTGTCTTTCAGTCCTTTGACTCTGGTCTCTTGTGTAGACTCAGCACCAATAGTGGTGCTCAGTTGTTTCAGCCTTACTTACTTCCTAAGTTTGACAATGGTCACAGTGAGGGGAGGGGCAGTGCAAAAGATTCATGAATGAACAGGAACAAAAAGAAAAGCCACAAAGGGCTGGCAAGCTTGACAGGAACTTTGGATATAATGTTTTACAAGCAGTTGAGAGAGTGAAACCACACATATGTGTGTATAAATAGAGTCAGAGTTATACAGCATGGAAATAGACTCTTTCGTCTAACTTGTCCATGCCGAACCAGATATCCGAAATTAATCTAGTCCTATTTGCCAGCATTTGGCCCATATCCATCTAAAACCTTCCGATTCATGTACCTGTTCAGGTGCCATTTAAATATTGTAATTGTACCTGTCTGCACCATTTCCTCTGGCAGCTCATCCCATATATTCACCACCCACTGAAAAAGTTGCCCCTTAGGTACTTTTTAAATCTTTCCCCTCTCACCTTAAACCTATGCCCTCTAGTTTTGGACTCCCTCACAGAGGAAAAAATATCTTGACTATTCACCCTATCTATGTCCTTTATGATTTTATAAACTTATATAAAGTCACTCCTCAACCTCTGATGCTCCAGGGAAAATAGCCCCATTCTATTCAGCCTGTCCCTATAGATCAAACCCTCCAATCCTAGCAACATCTTGGAAATCTTTTCTGCATCCTTTCAAGTTAAACAACATCTTTCCAATAGCAGGGAAACCAGAATTGATGCAGTATTCCAAAAGTGGCCTAATCACTACCCCATAAAGCCATAACATGACCTCCCAAATCCTATACTTAACGCACTGACCAATAAAGCCTTCTTCACTACCCTGTGTACCTGCAACTCCACCTTCAAGGAACTATGAACCTGGAGCCCAAGATCTCTTTGTTTGGCAACACTCCCCAGGACCCTACCATTAATAGTGTAAGTTCTGCTCTGGTTTGTCTTATCAAAATGCAACATCTCACATTTATCTAAATTAAACTCCATCTGCCAATTCTCAGACTATTGGCCCATCTGATCAAGGTCCTATTGTACTCTGAGATAACCTTCTTCACAGTCCTCTACTCCGCTGTATATATTATATTCAGACATGTTATGATACACTTCGGGAGTAGGTGGGACTTGATTAGGGGTGTTCTAGAGCAGAGGTACGGACACTACCACTGCACTACAAGAGGCATTAAAAAATTCACCTAAATGTCCGGATTACTAATTCAGTGACACTACCACTACACTATTATTACCCTGACCAAATGTGTTTTTAATTAGCCTGTTCAGGTCCATGGTCAATGCAGTGTGGAGCTAGAGGAACACAGCAGGTCAGGCAGCATCAGAGGAGCAGGAGATTCGACTTTCCTGTTCCTCTGATGCAGCCTGACCTGCTGTGTTCCTCCAGCTCCACACTATATTGACTCCAATTCCAGCATCTGCAGTTCTTGCTATCTCCCACTGTTCAGATCCACGTCCTGGAGAAATGAAAATTGAACCCATGCCTTCTGGCCCAGAGATGGGAACACTACCACTATACCACCAGTGAGGATATTTTTATTCGGTATCTTCAGATGCATTATGACCCATGTCTGGGTAGGTGGGTCTTGAACCCAGACCTCTGGCCCCAGAGGTAGGGATAAAGCCAACTACATCTGCTCATCCCAGGCAGTCTCCCACCTGAGTACAAACAAGACCTGAGTCTGCTTAGCTTCCAAGATCAAGATAAGATTTAACTGGTGTAGACAAAGTCAGTACCAAGCATTTCAAATTAGAGAAATTTGCAAACAGACAAACTGCAATGTCTGGGAATGAAATCCAAGTAAACTGCTTGGAAGTTAGCCATGCTCACCACTACACCACCACTGCTAATTATACAGCGTATACATATTTTCCTAATCAACTTGTTCAGTAATGTTCTTACATTCCTCTGGAGTAGGTGGAACTGAACATGGGCCTCCTGGCTCAGAGGTAGGGATTCTACAATCACACCACAGGAGTCCATAAGTGGTGACATCAATTGGAGCTGATCAGTGATGAGCCTTGACATCAATTCTACCAACAAGTTGCCAGATAAGTCATTGTAAAATCCCTAATTGATTATTATTAACTGATTCTATTATAATTTAGTACCAAACTTATCTTTGCCTGAAGAGCTATAACTACAATAAGCACTGAATACGTTCCTATTACTGCAGAAAGAGCAATTTGTCCTAATGCAGAATGTGGTCTGGCACCGAACTATGTATTAGAGGGCAAAAGCAGCTATTGATTTTAAACATCAATAACCTTATGGTAAGAAAGAACTGATGCATTTTTAATGATTAAATTAATTATATTTAACTTGAGCTTACTTACTGATTAGCAAATACAAATATTTCAACAAAACTGCTAAACATAACTAAATTTAAAAGTATAAGGTGTCCTTAATATAAGGTGCTGAATGGTTCTCTAATCACTTGGTTAAAGGGATAATTTCAGCATAAATTAGACTAACTCTTTTCCTAAAATTGGTCTGCTGTCACAGCTGTATACAACATCTGACAACAACAGTAACATATTGGTTTTGAATTGTTATTTTCTGCTTGTGCTTTTCTTTTGTCCTAAATTGGATAAAATGGAAGAAATAATTGACATCATAACAATGTGCAATAGATGGAGAAAAAACTTAAGAAGTTTTCTAACAAATTGAGAATAATGTTCTTATCAAGCTTGGAATTTTAGTCATGTTCTCTTGACATCAATGTGGTTCAGCTGTTGTGTTTCGCTGATTTGGGCTAAATTTCCAGCTATGCAAAAATTAAATTGTTTCTGTCTTTTTCTGAGAATTTATTTCATGCTTAAAATTAGTTTCAATGTAACTGAAAAACTCAGTAGGTTAATAATTTCACAGCAATACTTCAGAAATCATAACCTTAAAACTACAGTTAATGTTTTCTTCTTTTTTAAAAAATACCCAAGTTGGAAATTAGCACTCGTAAAGTGAAGCTGTTTACTTTGAGCATTTTAATCAGAGAGTACGATGTTGCTGTGAATGCATTTTGAGGATCAAAGACACACCAGCACTTCAATCACATCATTGCTGAGCTGCAGTTTGCTATGTGTTGATGACTATGGAGAGCACAGACAGCAGATCAAAAGGATAGTATAAAACCCTTGGGACTCCTCTTCATGTGTGATACAATTTTTTGAAAAGTAATTACATGTTTTAAACAGCTCCTGGATATAGACAATGTTTCAAGTCTTAAACAGTTTCTTCTTCATTGCACAGATACACATGGGCATATATAATCACAGATAGTAGGAACTGCAGATGCTGGAGAATCCGAGACAACAAGGTGCAGGGCTGGATGAACACAGCAGGCCAAGCAGCATCATAGGAGCAGAGAGGCTGACGTTTCGGGCC
>NW_025974087.1:0-8688 GCF_021869965.1 Rhincodon typus
GGCCCAGTGTGCTGTGGTCTGTATACCGACGCTCACTGACTCCAGGCTGCAGGGCCCAGTGTGCTGTGATCTGTATACCGACGCTCACTGACTCCAAGCTGCAGGGGCCAGTGAGCTGTGATCTGTATACCGACGCTCACTGACTCCAAGCTGCAGGGCCCAGTGTGCTGTGATCTGTATACCAACGCTCACCGACTCCAAGCTGCAGGGCCCAGTGTGCTGTGGTCTGTATACCGACGCTCACTGACTCCAGGCTGCAGGGCCCAGCATGCTGTGGTCTATATACCGATGCTCACTGACTCCAGGCTGTTCAAGGCCGTGCATTTGGAGCTTTTCCAATTATGCCATGAGGCAGTTGGTGTACCCAGGCAGAACTCTAGCGGTCGGCAGCATCGTGGAAGTGGCTGAGGGCCCACAGCGGCACCAGAACGAGGCGGCTAGTGAGCCCGGATGAAGGTCAACAGTGAGGCGGCAGCACAGGGGTGCGGGGATAGAGATGTTAAACACAGCAAGGGAGACAGTGGATGTCGATCAGGGCAAGATGACAGTTTGCCGGCATGGGGATCGAGAGATCTAGCCCAGTGAGGAAGTGAGATCGAGCCCTCGTGGGGAAAGCCAAGTGTGGAGGTCTGCAGGCCCATAGCCCTCAAGCTAATTTGGAACGTTTAACTTTATTTCTTGTTTACTACTTTATACTGAGAAGAACTGTAATGTTGAACTTTTAACTTATTTCTTTTCTTCTTTTTACCTAAGATTTTGTATTTCGGTATCTTGCACCTAGGATGGCGCCATGAATGGCAACATTGTACACGTTTCACTGTACTCCTGTATCCCTGTACTTGAGTACACGTGGCAATAAAATCTAATTCTAAAAGAGACAGCATCCTCTCTATATTCATTTTTCATAGTTCTAAAGACCTTGCCCCCTCAACCTTCTGTTCCCTTGAATAAAGAGAGCCAGACTGTTTAACCTTTCCTGATAGAACAACCTTTCAATTGCATTATCAATTTTAGCAACACTTTCTTTCATATCTTTTCCAATACTTTGTTTTTATAACATGGCGATCAGAACTACGCACAGTACAAAGTGTGGTCAAACCAAGGCTTTGAATAATTTTCACATAAGCTCTGTATTAGCTGTGACTCAGGTGATTGACTTCTTACCTCTGGGTCATGACATTCAAATTTCAATTCATCCAATACAAACATCTACACACATACTGCAGAAGGTACTGAGGGAGTGCAGCATTGTTCGACGCTCCATTTTTTGGATGAGACGTTAAACTGTGTCCCCATTTCCCTGCTTACTGGATTGTAAACATCTATTAGTACTTTTGTTTTGAACAAGAACAGGGAGCTCACCCCAATGTATAATCAAAGCAAACTACTGCAGATGTAGCAGAACAGAAATGAAAACAGAAAGGTCTTGAGAAACTCAACAGGTTTGGCAGCATCTCAAGAGAGGGAGGCAGAGTTAATGTTTCCAGTTCAACGTTCTGGTCTCCCTGCTATAGGCATGATATTGTGATACTTGAAAGGGTTCAGAAAAGATTTACAAGAACGTGCCAGGGTTGGAGGGTTTGAGCCATAGGGAGAGGCTGAATAGGCTGGGGCTATTTTCCCTGGAGTGTCGGAAGTTGAGGGTGACCTTACAGAGATTTATAAAATCATGAGGGGCATGAATAGGGTGAATAGCCAACGTCTTCATTCCTAGGGTAGGGGAGTCCAAAAATAGAGGACATAGGTTTGAGGTGAGAGGAGAGAGATATAAAAGGGACCTGAGAGGCAACATTTTCACACAGAGGGTGGTGCGTATATGGAATGAGCTGCCAGAGGGAATGATGGAGGCGAGTACAGTTAAAACATTTAAAAGGCATTTTAATGAACACATGAATAGGAAGGGTCTAGAGGGATATGGACCAAATGCTGGGCCAAATGGTACTAGATTAATTTAGGATATCTTCTGGCTTTATTAACCTGTGTCACTTCTTTCATCATGCAAGAGAAAGATGATCAGATACATTCAGATGGATATAAAAAATGCATAATTTGTAGCAGCAAAAGAAGGGCAATCATCCCAATTTGTCGGTCCAATCCGGAGCTATTCCCACTGCCAGGTTCTAATCACCCCAGCTTTGTATCTTTCTGTCCTTCAACTAGTTTTCTACCGATGCCCAGTATCATTGCAAAAGAGGGAGTACCTGTTTTTCAAAACACACTGATAGTCTGTCATGGGAAAGTAACTTTCTTTCATTTCTTAGAATTTAAAGTAAAGTGCTGTGGAACTCTGACCACATGGAGAAAACAAGTGATAAAAATCAAGCCAATTCTGAGAAAATTGAAACAACAGTTTGTGTTTACATAGGATCTTTCATAATAGTTAATTGATCCTCACTACAGGAGATTATTCAGGCAACATTTGACACATAACGAGATATTAAGGCAGATGAGCAAAGGTACTGGTCAAAGTGTTGAGTTTCAAAGAATTAAAAAGGGACAACAAGTCAAACATTAGCAGGTTAGGTGCATTGGCCATGCTAAATTGCCCTGTACTATCCAGGGATGTGCAACTAGATAGATTACCCAAGGTAAATGCGGAGTTACAGAGATAGGGTGAGGTGGGGTGTTGGGTCTGCGTGATATACTCTTCAGAGGGTCAGTGCAGACTCGATGGGCCAAATAACCTCTTTCTGTAGGGATTCTATGATTCTATGAACATAAGGTAGAAAGATTTTGGGATGGAATTCGAGAGAATAAAAATGAAATCGTCAAAGGAAAATACCCAAGAGAGGTTTGCTTTCAGACTGTAAGATGTAGGAGCAGAGATAGGCCATTCAGCCCATCTAGTCTGCTCTGCCATTCAATTAAATCATGGCTGATCTGATAATTCTCAACTCCACTTTCCTGTCTTTGTCTCATAACCCTTGAATCCCTGGCCGATTAAACAAATTGTCTATCTCATCCTAGAATATACTTAATGACCCAGCCTCAACAGCCTTCTCCCATAACAAATTCCACAGATTCACTAGCTTCTGAGAGAAGAACTTCCTCCTCATTTCTGTTATAAATGTGCAACACCTTATTGAGTCACTTCCACCTTCCCTACCCTCCAATTATGAAATTCCAGGCATTTGACCAATCTTCTTAGTGACAATGAGGACTCTCCAAGCACTCTGCACCATTGGTGCTGGGGGAATTCAATTTTAGGAGTGATCGATAAGAAGACAGTGTTATAATGCTGTTTCTCCATCCTGAGGTCCCTTTAGAGCCAGCTCTGTTCCCACCAAAATCAAATCATTGAGAGTGTTCCCATAGTACTCACAGATTTTGAGAGAGGAGGAGAAATTTCTTCACACGGAGGGTTATAGGTCCGTGGAATTCTCTACCACAGAAGGCCAAATCACTGAACATATTTGAAAAAGAAATAGACAGGATTTTAGATGGCAAAGATGTCAAGAGATACAGTGAGAGAGTGACAGTATGGTATTGAGGCAGGGGATCAGCCATAATCATGTTGAATGGAAGAGCATGTTGGATGGGCTGAATGGTCTACTCCTGCTCCTATGCTTCTATATTTGTTTGATCACTATGTGACTGACCTCTCCACTTTGATGTCCTTGGCATCGATAGTCCAACTGCTGATAACAATCAGCTCCAGTGTAGTCCTCCTTCAGCACTCAAGCTCCATCACCATTCTTAAGGTTGTAATTGAGAAAGATATAAAAATGGGACTTTTGTCATTGGATTGCCTTGAAACAGACCAGAGAGGACAGGAGGTGCTGTACTTCGAATGGGTTATCAATCCGGTGCTTTGTCTATTCCCTCATATGGATTTAAAACACTTAATGACACCATTCTAAGAAGAGCAGAGGAATTCCCAACCCCCACCCCCTGTGTCATATTCACCAAAACCTAAAAGAACTGTGATCTGACAATTTATCGCATTTCTGTTTATGGGAGCTTCCTATGCTTTTTGCGTCTCCCTGCCATACAACACTGACTACACTTCAAACATCTGTCATTGGCTGTGAAAAGCTTTGGGACATTCTGTTCCGAAAACGGTGGTACAGATTTGATGGGCTGAAGGGCCTCTTCTGTACTGTACAATTCCATGATCTAGAAGCCTTTCCCTTCTGTCAGAAACTTGTGGACATTGAATTTGGTTTGGCTGCATGAACATGATGCTTTTGTGATAAAATTCTTGCATACATTTCTGTCTTTTTTTCCTCCTCTGAGGAGAAAATAAAATAGATTGGTCAAACTTACTTTCATCAAGTTGTTATCTAAAACTATTTAAAAGAAAAAAACTGCACTACTGATCTCAGCTCCTCGGACTTAAGGAAAGAACAAAGTTTAGCTTATCTGGCACCTTTTACAACTTTGGAGTTCTCTTACTGATGAAATATTTTTGAAGAATGGTTGCAGTTATAATGTAGGAAACCCAGCAGGCAAGATCCCAATTCAGTAACGTCATAAGGATCAGATAATCTGCCTCCAGTGATGTTGGTTAAGATATTATTGGCTGTAATATCATAAAGGACTGCTTTGTTCTTCTCTAGAATAGGGCTATCAGCTCTCTCATATTCACCTGAGAGGATGGGTGGGCCTTGGATTAACAGTTCATTTCAATTTGCAGCTCTGCTGGGAGTTCAGACCTCCCTCTACGACATTGAGACCATCAGTCCAGATTACAGTGCTTGAGTATTTGCATGGTGGCTCAGTGTTTAGCGCTGCTGCCTCATAACACCAGGGACGTGGGTTTGATTCCAGCCTTGGGTGACTGTCTGTGTGGAGTTTGCACATTCTCCCCATGTCTGTGTTGGTCCCCCCTGGGTGCTCCAGTTTCCTCCCACAGTCCAAAGATGTGCAGTTTAGGTGAATTGGTCATGGTAAATGTGGGGTAACAGGGGTAGGGTGGGGTCTGGTTGGGATGCTGTTTGGAGGGTTGGTAAAAACCCAATGGGCTGAGTGGCCTGTATCATTACTGTAGGGATTCTATGAAAGCAATTTCTATTCTATGAAAACATTTTGAAAATAAGTGGAAGTATGATCCATTGAGTGAGGGAACAATGATAATCAGCCTGGGATGCTACTGCTGAGTAACCACAGGCAGACCTCAGCAGAGGACAGGTTTGGTGGTTACATTATCCATCATTTCATCCCTTTCCAACCAACCAGTGTCAAGCACATATAGCGCAGGGATTTAACGGGAGATTGTGCTGTCCTGGTAATGTCACCTGACCAATAATGCAGAGATCCAGGCTAAAACTGGATAAGAAACCAATACAGCAGATGCTAGAGTTCTGAAATAAAATGAGTGCTGGAGAAACTCAACAGATCTGAGGGGAGACAGAAATAGAGTTAATGCTTCGAGTCTAATGTTGTGGGCACATTACAACGGTTAAAAGACACTTAGATAAGTACATATGTAGGAAAGGTTTGGAGGGACATGAGTTAGGAGCAGGCAGGTGGGGCTAGTTAAGCTTGGGATTATGATCAGCATGGATTGGTTGGACCGAAGGGTCTGTTTCTGTGCTGTATGACTCATGACTCTTCTTCAGAATGCTCCAAATTGGACTCAAAACATTAATTTTCTCTCTCCACAGATGCCGCCAGACTTGCAGAGTTTCTCCAACACTTCCCATTTCTATTATTAATGCTCTGGGGACATGGGTTCAAATCCAACCCATGTTAGAATTTAATTTCAGTTATTAAATCTGGAATTGATAGCTAGTTTCACTAAAAGTGACCACGAAAGTGTCATTGATTGCATTAAAAAAATGTCTGGTTCATGAATGCCCTCTAGGGAGGGAAATCTGCCATTTTTCCTGGACTGGTCTACAATTGACTCCAGACCCACAGCAATGTGGATGACACTTAAATGCCTTCTGAAATGATTTAGCAAGTCAATCAGTTCAAGGCAACTAGAGGAGGGCAACAAATGCTGGCCTTGCCAGTGATGGCCACATCCCATAAAAAGATAAATTTAAAACATATAGAACATAGAAGAACATAGAACATAGAACAGTATAGCACAGTACTGGCCCTTCAGCCCACGATGATGTGCCGACCTATTATCCTACTCTAAGATCAAACTAACCGGCATACCCTTCATTTTACTATCATCCATGTGCTTAACCAAGAGTTGCTTAAATGTCTCTAATGTATATGACTCTACTACCACCAGTGCATTCCACACACCCACCACTCTCTGACATCTCCCCTATACCTTCCTCCAATCACCTTAAAATTATGCCTCCTCATGAAAGCCATTTCCACCATGGGAAAAAAATCTGTGCTATCCACTCCATCAATACCTGTCATCATCTTGTACACCTCTATCAAGTCACCTCTCATCCTTCTTCACTCCAATGAGAAAAGCCCTAGCTCCCTCAACCTTTCCTCATAAGACCTGCCCTCCAGTCCAGTCAGCATCCTGGTAAATCTCCTATGCACTCTCTCTAAAGCTTCCACATCCTTCCTATAATGAAGCGACCAGAACTGAACACAATATTCCAAGTGTGGTCTAACCAGGGTTTTATAGAGCTGCAGCATAACCTCGCAGCTCTTAAACTCAATCCCCCTGCCAATGAAAGCCAACACACCATATGCCTTCTTAACAACCCTATCAACTTGGACGGCAACCTTCAGGGATCTATGGACGTGGACCCCAAGATCCCTCTGTTCCTCCACACTGCCAAGAATCCTGCCATTAACCCTGTATTCTGCATTCAAATTCGACCTTCCAAAATGACTCACTTCACACTTTTCTGTGTTGAATTCCACCTGCCACTTCTTTGCCCAGCACTGTATCCTGTCAATGTCCCACTGCAATCTACAACAGCCCTCCACACTATCCACAACTCCACCAACCTTCATGTCATCGGCAAACTTACTAACCCACCCCTCCAGTTCCTCATCCAAGTCATTTATAAAGATTACGAAAAGCAGGGGTCCCAGAACAGATCCCTGCAGAACACCACTGGTCACTGAGCTCCAGGCTGAATAGTTTCCATCTACTACCACTCTCTGTCTTCTATTGGAAAGTCAATTCTGTATCCAGACAGCCAAATTTCCCTGAATCCCATGCCTCATTACTTTCTGAATGAGCCTACCATGGGGAACCTTATCAAATGCCTTGCTAAAATCCATATACACCTCATCCACTGCTCTACCTTCATCAGTGTGTTTTGTCACATCCTCAAAGAATTCAATAAGGCTTGTGAGACATGACCTGCCCCTCACAAAGCCATGCTGACTATCTCTAATCAAACTATGCTTTTCCAAATAATCATAAATACTGTCTCTCAGAATCCTTTCCAATAATTTGCCCACAGAAGTAAGAATGATTGATCTGTAATTCCCAGGGTTACCCATATTCCCTTTCTTGAGTAAGGGAATAACATTTGCCACCCTCCAATCATCTGGTACTACTCCAGTGGACAGTGAGGACGCAAAGATCATCTATCCTCATGTTTTTCAAAATTTCTAACACATATTTCATCCTAACTTCAACCTGTTGGAGCATATCAGCCTGTTTCACGCTGTCCTCACAAACGACAAGGTCCCTCTCACTAGTGAATACTGAAGCAAAGTATTCATTAAGGACCTCCCCTACCTCCTCTGACTGCAGGCACAAGTTCCCTCCACTATCGCTGATCAGCCCTGCCCTCACCCTGGCCATGCTCTTGTTCCTCACATAAGTATAGAACGCCTTAGAGTTTTCCTTAATCCTACCAGCCAAGGCTTTTTCATGCCCCCTTCTAGCACTCATAAGTCCATTCTTCAGTTCCTTCCTAGCTACCTTGTAGCCCTCTAGAGCCCTGTCCGATCCTTGCTTCCTCAACCTTAAGTAAGCTTCCTTCTTCCTCTTGACTAGATGTTCCACATGCCTTGTCATCCAAGGTTCCTTCACCTTACCATCCTTTCCTTGCCTCAGTGGGACAAACCTATCCAGCACTCGTAGCAAGTCTCCCTAAACAACCTCCACATTTCTGTCGTGCATTTCCCTGAGAACATCTGTTCCCAATTTATGCTCCACAGTTCCTGCCTAATAGCATTGTAATTCCCCTCTCCCAATTAAATACTTTCCCATATTGTCTGCTCCTATCCATCTCCATGACAATAGTAAAGATCAGGGAGTTGTGATCACTATCACCGAAATGCTCTCCCACCGAGAGATCTGACACCTGGCTTGGTTCATTGCCAAGCACCAAATCCAAAATGGCCTCCCCACTCGTCAGCCTATCTACATATTGAGTCAGGAATCCTTCCTGGACACACCTGACAAAATCTACTCCATCCAAACTATTTGTGCTAAGGAGGTTCCCAGTCGATATGAGGGAAGTTGAAGTCACCCAATGACAACAACCCTATTACTTTGGCACCTTTCCAAACTCTGTCTCCCAATCTGTTCCTCAGTGTCTCTGTTGCTACTGGGGGGTCTATAGAAAACTCCCAATAAAGTGACTGCTCCTTTCCTGTTTCTGACTTCCACCCATACTGACTCAGTAGACAAACCCTCCTCGATAACCTCCCTTTCTGCAGCTGTGATACCATCACGATTAGCAATGCCACTCACCCACCTCTTTTACCTCCCTGACAACAAGGTGCAGGGCTGGATGAACACAGCAGGCCAAGCAGCATCATAGGAGCAGAAAGGCTGATGTTTCGGGCCTAGACCCTTCA
>NW_025974088.1:0-8687 GCF_021869965.1 Rhincodon typus
TTCTCATCTTCTGTTTCACATCCTGTTTCTCTTCCTCTGTATCTGCCTCTCTGTTTCTGCCCCATTGTTTCATATCCTCTGTTTGACCCCTCTGCTTCTGCCACTCTGTCTCTGTCCCTGTGTTTCTCATTGTCTATTCCTACACATCCATTTCTTGTCCATTGTGTCTTACAATCGCTTTCTCATCCTGTGTTTCCGCATCTCTGTTTCTGGTCCTCAATTTCTCATCCTCTGTTTCTCATCATCTGTTTCTCATCATCTGTATCTCATCCTCAGTTTCTGCCCTGTTCTTTCTCATACTGTGCTTCTCATCCTCTGTTTCTAATCCTGTGTTTCTGAAACACTGTTTCTCCTTCTCTGTTTCTCAACCTCTCATTTTGCAACTCTGTTTCTCATCCTCTGTTCCTGCTATGTCTGTTTCTGCCCCTCTGTTTCTCATTCTCTGTTTATGCCCCTCTGTTTCTCATCTTTTTCTGCTCATCTGTTTCTGACCATGTTTCTCCCCCTCTTTATCTGCTGTTCAGTTTCCACATATCTGTTTCTGTCCCCCTGTTTCTGCCCCTCAGTTTCTGCTCTTCTGTTTTAGAACCTCTGTTTCTACCCCTCTACTTCTCATTGTCTGTTTCTGCTCATCCGTTTCTCATCCTCTATATCTGCCAACCTCTTTCTCATCCTCGGCTTCTGCAGTTCTGTTTCCTATTGTCAGTTTCTGCCCCTCTGATTTGGCACACTGTTTCTCATTCTCTCTTTCTCATCCTCTGGTTCTCATTCTCTGTCTCTCATCCACTGTTTCTGCCCCTCTCTTTCTTATTCCACTGTTTCTCCCCCTCTGTTTCTGCACTTCAGCTTGTCATCCTCTGTTTATGCTTCCCTGTTTCTCATACTCTCTATCTCATCCTTTGTTTCTGACCTGTTCTTTCTCATTCTCTGCTTCTCATCCTCTATTTGTAATCCTGTGTTTCTGAACCACTGTTTGACCTTCTTTGTTTCTCATCCTCTTTTTTTTTTGCTACTCTGTTTCTCATCCTCTGTTTCGACCAGTCTGTTTCACATGCTCTGATTCTGCACCTCTGATTCTTATCGTCTTTTTCTGCATGTCTGTTTCTCATCCTGTTTTTGCTCCTCTGTTTATGCTCCACTATTTCTCATCCTCTGTTTCTCATGGTTTGTTTCTCATCCTCTGTTTCTGCCCCTGTTTCCCGTCCTCTGTTTCTCAACCTCTGTTTCTCATCCTCTATTTCTGCCCATCTGTGTCTGCATCTGTTTCTGCCCTTCTGTTTCTGCACCTCTGATTCAGCCCCTCTGTTTTGCATCCACTCTGTCCTATACTTCTCATCCTCTCTTTCTTCCTGTTTGTTTCTGCACCTTTGTTTCTGCCCATCTTTTTCTCATACTCTGTTTCTGCTCCTGTGTTTCCCATTCTCACTTTGTGCCTCTGTTTCTGCCCCTGTATTTCTGCACCTTTTTCTCATTTTCTCTTTCTGCGCCTCTGTTTCTCAACCTCTGTTTCTCATCCTCTGTTTCTGCGCCTCTCATTCTGCCCCTCTGTTTCTCATCCTCTGTTTCAGCCCCAGTGCTTCTGCATCAGTTTCTGACCCTCTGTTTCTCATCTTCTGTTTCACATCCTGTTTCTCTTCCTCTGTATCTGCCTCTCTGTTTCTGCCCCATTGTTTCATATCCTCTGTTTGACCCCTCTGCTTCTGCCACTCTGTCTCTGTCCCTGTGTTTCTCATTGTCTATTCCTACACATCCATTTCTTGTCCATTGTGTCTTACAATCGCTTTCTCATCCTGTGTTTCCGCATCTCTGTTTCTGGTCCTCAATTTCTCATCCTCTGTTTCTCATCATCTGTTTCTCATCATCTGTATCTCATCCTCAGTTTCTGCCCTGTTCTTTCTCATACTGTGCTTCTCATCCTCTGTTTCTAATCCTGTGTTTCTGAAACACTGTTTCTCCTTCTCTGTTTCTCAACCTCTCATTTTGCAACTCTGTTTCTCATCCTCTGTTCCTGCTATGTCTGTTTCTGCCCCTCTGTTTCTCATTCTCTGTTTCATCTCCTCTGTTTCTGCCCCTGTCTTTCTGCCCCTCTGTTTCTCATCTTCTGTTTCTGCAGGTCTGTTTCTGACCATGTTTCTCCCCCTCTTTATCTGCCACTCAGTTTCCACCTATTTGTTTCTGTCCCTCTGTTTCTGCCCCTCGCTTTCTGCTCTTCAGTTTTAAAACCTCTGTTTCTACCCCTCTGCTTCTTATTTTCTGTTTCTGCTCATCCATTTCTCGTCCGCTATATCTGCCAACCTCTTTCTCATTCTCTGCTTCTCATCCTCTGTTTCTAATCCTCTGTTTCTGAACCACTGTTTGACCTTTTTTTCTCATCCTTTTTTTTTGCTACTCTGTTTCTCATCCTCCGTTTCTCATCCTCTGTATCTCATCCTCAGTTTCTGCCCCATTTTTTCTCATCCTGTGCTTCTCATCCTCTGTTTCTCATCCTCTGTTTCTAATCCTGTGTTTCTGAACCACTGTTTCTCCTTCTCTGTTTCTCATCCTCTTTTTGCTACTCTGTTTCTCATCCTCTGTTTCTGCCACTCTGTTTCATATGCTCTGATTCTACCCCACTGATTCTTATTCTCTCTTTCTGCACCTCTGTTTCTGACCCTCTGTTTCTCATTCTCTGCTTATGCCCCTCTGTTTCTGCCCCACAGTTTCTCTTCCACTGTTCCCCATCCTCTGTTCTTGCCATTCTGTTTCTGCCCTTCTGTCTCATATCCTCTGTTTCGACCTCTCTGTGTCTGCCACTCTGTCTCTGCCAGTCTGTTTCACGTTGTCTGTTACTACCCATCCATTTCTCATCCATTGTGTATTCCAATCTGTTTCTGATACTCTGTTTGTGCACCTGTGTTTCCCTTCCTTTGTTTCTGCCCCTCAGTTTCTCATCCTCTGTTTCTCATCATCTGTTTCTCATTCTCTGTATCTCATCCTCAGTTTCTGCCTCGCTCTTTCTCATCCTGTGCTTCTAATTCTCTGTTTCTAATTCTGTGTTTCTCAATAACTGTTTTTCTTCTCTGTTTCCCATCCTCTCCTTTTGGTACTCTGTTTCTCATCCTCTGTTTCTGCCACTCTGTTTCACATGCTGTGATTCTACCCCACTGATTCTTATCCTCTCTTTCTGTGCCTCTGTTTCTCACCCTGTGTTTGTCATCCTCTGTTCCTGCCCCTCTGTTTCTGCCCCTCTGTTTCTCATCCTCTGTTTCTCATCCTCACTTTTTGCTCTCTGTTTCTCATTGCCTGTTTCTGCTCATATTTCTCATTCTCTGTGTCTGCCAATCTCTTTCTCATCCTCTGCTACTGCAGGTCTGTTTCCCATCATCCGTTTCTGCCCGTCTGTTATGGCACACTGTTTCTCATTCTCTGTTTCTCATACTCTGGTTCTCATTCTCTGCTTCTCATCCACTGGTTCTGCCCCTCTCTTTCTATTCCACTATTTCTCCCCCTCTGTTTCTGCACCTCAGCTCGTCGTCCTCTGTTTATGCCCCCTGTTTCTCATCCTCTGTTTCTTAACCTCTGTTTCTGCCCCTTTGTTTCACGTCCTCTGTTTCTCATCCTGTTTCTCTTCCTCTGTATCTGCCCCTGTTTTTCTGCCCCATTGTTTATTATTCTGTTTCGACCCCTCTGTTTCTGCCCCTCTGTTTCTCATTTTCTGTTCCTATCCATCCATATCTCATCCTCTGGTCCTCCAATCTCTCTCATGCTATGTTTCTGCCCCTCAAATTTTCATCCTGTGTTTCTCATCATCTGTTTCTCATGCTCTGTTTCTCATTCTCTGTTTCTCATCTACTGTTTCTGCCTTCTCATCCACTGTTTCACCCCCCCAACCCCGTTTCTGCACCGCAACTTGTCATTCTCTGTTTATGCCACCATGTTTCTCATACTCTGTTTCTCATCCACTGTTTCTCATCCTCTGTTTCTTAACCTCTGTTTTTGTCCCCCTGTTTCACGTCCTCTGTTTCTCATTGTGTGTTCTGACTCTCTATTTCTCATTCTCTGTATCAGCACCTCTGTTTTTCAAGCCTTGTTTTTGCCCCTCAGTTCAAATCCTCTCTTTCTCACCCTCTGTTTCTCATCATGATTTTGCGCCTCTGTTTACACCCCACTATTTCTCATCCTGTTTCTCATGCTTTGTTTTTCATTTTCTGTTTCTACCCATCTGATTCCCCTCCTCTGTTTCTTCACCCTCTGTTATCATCCTCTGTTTCTGCCCCTCTGACCCTCATCCTCTGTTTCTCATCCTCGATTTCTGCGCATTTGTGTCTGCACCTCTGATTCTGCCCCTCTGTTTCCCATCTAGTATTTCTGTCCTGTGTTTCTCATGCTCTGTTTCTTCCTGTTTGTCTCTGGCCCTTTGTTTCTGCAAGTGTGTTTCAATCCTCTGTTTCTGCCCATCTTTTTCTCATACTCTCTTTCTGTCCTTGTGTTTCCCATTCTCTCTTTGTTCCTCTCCTTTTCTGCCCCTCTATTTCTGCCACTCTTTTTCTCATTCTCCACATCTGTGCCTTTGAGTCTCATCCTCTCTTTCTCATCCTGTTTCTGCGCCTCTCTTTCTGCCCCTCTGTTTCTCATCCTGTGTTTCAGCCCCACTATTTCTGCAACAGTTTCCGATTCTCTGTTTCTTATCCTGTTTCTCATCCTCTGTTTCTCATACTGTTTCTCTTCCTCTGTATCTGCCCCTCTGTTTCTGCTCCATTGTTCCTTATCCTCTATTTCGACCAGTCTGTTTCTGCCACTCTGTTTATGCCCCTCTGTTTATGCCCCTCTGTTTCTCACTGTCTGTTCCTACACATCCATTTCTCATTCCCTGTGTCTTCCAATCTCTTTCTCATATTCTGTTTCTGCACCTCAGTTTCCCATCCTCTGTTTCTGCCCCTCAATATCTCATTCTCTCTTTTTCATCATCTGTTTCTCATCCTCTGTATCTCATCCTCTGTTTCTAAACCTCTGTTCCTAAACCACGGTTTCTCCTTCTCTGTTTCTCATCCTCTCTCTTTGCTCCTCTGTTTCTAATCCAGTGTTTCTCATCCTCTGGTCCTGCCATGTCTGTTTCTGCCCCTCTGATCTCCTCCTCACTTGCTGCCCCTCTGCTTCTCACCCTCTGTTTCAGCTCCTCTGTTTCTGCCTCATCTTTCTGCCCCTCTGTTTCTCATCTTTTGTTTCTGCCTGTCTGTTTCTGACCATGTTTCTCACCCTCTGTTTCTGCTGCTCAGTTTCCGCTGCTCAGTTTCCGCATATCTTTTTCTGCCCATCTGTTTTGGACCCTCTGTTTCTGCCCCGCGGTTTCTGCTCTTCTGTTTTGGACCCTCTGTCTCTGCCCCTCTGCTTCTCATTTTCTGTTTCTGCTCATCCGTTTCTCGTCCTCTGCATCTGCCAATCCTTTTCTCAGCCTTGGCTTCTGCAGGTCTGTTTCCCATTGTCTGTTTCTCCCCTCTGTTTTGGCACACTGTTTCTCATTCTCTGTTTTTCATTTTCTGGTTCACATTCTCTGTTTCTCAACTACTGTTTCTTCCCATCTCTTTCTCATTCACTGATTCTGCCCCTCTGTTTCTGTCCCACGGTTTCTCTACCACTGTTTCAAATCCTCTGTTCCTGCCACTCTGTTTCTGTCCCTCTGTTCCTCATCCTCTGTTTCTCATCCTCGCTTTCTGCAACTCTGTTTCTCATCCTCTGTTTCTGCCACTCTATTTCACATGTTCTGATTCTGCCTCGCTTATTCTTATCCTCTCTTTCTGTGCCTCTGTATCTGCCCCTCTGTTTCTCATCCTCTGTTTCTGCTCCTCTGTTTTGTCCCACGGTTTTTCATCCACTGTTTCTCATCCTCTATTCCTGCCATGTCTTTTTCTGCCCCTCTATTTCTCATCGTCTGTTTCTCATCATCAGTTTCTGCCACTCTGTTTCTCATCCTCTGTTTCTGCCCATCTTTTTGCCCCTCTGTTTCTCTCTTCTGTTTCTGCCAGTCTGTTTCTTACAATGTTTCTCACCCTCTGTTTCTGCCGCTCAGTTTCCGCACATCTACTTCTGAACCTCTGTTTCTGCCCCTTGGTTTCTGCTCTTCTTTTTTGAACCCTCTGTTTCTGCCTCTTTGCTTCTCATTGTCTGTTTCTGCTCATCTGTTTCTCATCCTCTATGTCTTCCAATCTCTTTCTCATCCTCGACTTCTGCAGGTCTGTTTCCCATTTTCTGTTTCTGCCCTTCTGATTTGGCACACTGTTTCTCATTCTCTGTTTCTCATCCACTGTTTCTGCCCCACTCTTTCTCATCCACTGTTACTCCCCCACTGTTTCTGCACCGCAGCTTGTCATCCTCTGTTTATGGCCCCCTGTTTCTCATATTCCGTATTTCATACACTCTATCTCATCCTCTGTTCCTGCCCTGCTCTTTCTCATACTCTGCTTCACAACTTCTTTTTCTAATCCTCTGTTTCTGAACCACTGTTTAACCTTCTGTTTCTCATCCTCTCTTTTTTCTCCTCTGTTTCTCATACTCTGTTTCTGCCAGTCTGTTTCACATGCTCTGATTCTGCCCCTCTGATTCTTATCCTCTCTTTCTGCACCTCTGTTTCTCATCCGCTGTTTCAGTCCCTCTGTTTCTGCTCCTGGGTTTCTCATCCTCTGTTTCTCTTCCTCTATTTCTGCCACTCTGATTCTGTACCTCTGTTTCTCATCCTCTGTTTCTCATCCTCACTGTCTGCCCCTCTGTTTCTCATCCTCTGTTTCTGTCCGTCTGTTTCAGACAATGTTTCTCACCCTGTGTTTCTGCTGCTCAGTTTCCACAAATCTGTTTCTGCCCCTCGGTTTCTGCTCTTCTGTTCTGGAGCGTCTGTTTCTGCCCCTCTGCTTCTCATTGTCTGTTTCTGCTCATCTGTTTCTCGTCCTCTGTGTCTGCCAATCCCTTTGTCATCCTCGGCTTGTGCAGATCTGTTTCCCATTGCCTGTTTCTGCCCCTCTGTTTTGGCACACTGTTTCTCACTCTCTGTTTTTCGTATTCTGGTTCTCATTCTCTGATTCTCAACCGCTGTTTCTGCCCCTCGTTTTCTCATCCACTGTTTCTGCCCCGCTATTTCTGCGCAATTGTTTCTTTTCCATCGTTTCAAATCCTCTGTTCCTGCCACTCTGTTTTTGCCCCTCTGTTTCTCATCCTCACTTTCTGCCCATCTGTTTCTGCCACATGGTTTCTCATCCATTGTTTCTCATCCTCTGTTCCTGCCATGTTTGTTTCTGCCCTTCTGTGTCCCATTCTCTGTTTCTCATCATCTGATTTTCATTCTCTGTTTCTCATCCACTGTTTCTCTCCCACTGTTTCTGCACCTCAGCTTGCCATCCTCTGTTTATGCTCCCCTGTTTCTCATCCTCTGTATCTCATTCTCTGTTTCTGCCCCGCTCTTTCTCATCCTCTGCTTCTCATCCTCCATTTCTAATCCTCTGTTTCTGAACCACTGTTTAACCTTCTCTGTTTCTCATACTCTCTTTTTGCTCCTGTGTTTCTCATCCTCTGTTTCTGTCACTGTTTCACATGCTCTGATTCTGCCCCTCTGATTCTTATCCTCTCTTTCTGCGCCTCTGTTTCTGCCCCTCTATTTCTCATCCTCTGTTTCAGCCCCACTGTTTCAACATCAGTTTATGTCCTTCTGTTTCTCATCGTCTGTTTCTCTTCATCTGTTTCTCATCCTCTGTATCTCATCCTTCTGCCCACTCTTTCTCATCCTCTGATTCTCCTCCTCTGTTTCTGAACCACTGTTTCTCCTTCTCTGATTCTCTTCCTTACATTTTGCTCCTATGTATATCATCCTCTGTTTCTGCCCCTCTGTTTTGCATCCTCTGTTTCTCATCCTCTGTTTCTGTCCATCTGTGTCTGCACCTCTGTTTCTGCCCTTTTGTTTCTGCACCTCTGATTCCGCCCCTCTGTTTCCCATCCACTATTTCTGCCATCTGTTTCAAATCATCTGTTTCTTTCTGTCTGTCTCTGCCCGTTTGTTTCTGCTAGTGTGATTCTCATTCTCTGTTTCTGCCCATCTTTTTCTCATCCTCTGTTTCTGCCTCTGTGTTTCCCATTCTCTCTTTTTGCCTCTCTGTATCTGCCCCTCTATTTCTGCCCCTCCTTTTCTCATTCTCCATTTCTGCGCCTCTGTTTCTCAAACTCTGTTTCTCATTCTCTTTTTCTGCGCCTCTCTTTCTGCCCCTTTGTTTCTCATCGTCTGTTTCAACCCATTGATTCTGCATCAGTTTCTGCCCCTCTGTTTCTTATCATCTGTTTCTCATCCTGTTTCTCTTCCTCAGAATCTGCCCCTCTGTTACTGCCCCCATTGTATCTTATCCTCTGTTTCGACCCCTCAGTTTCTGCCATTCTGTTTCTGGCCTTCTGTTTTTCTTTGTCTGTTTCTACCCATCCATTTCTCGTCCTCTATGTCTTCCAATACATTTATCGTCCTCTGTTTCTGCACCTCTGTTTCCCATCCTCTGCTGCTGCCCCTCAATTTGTCATCCTCTGTTTCTCATCCCCACTTTTTCTCATTGCTTCTCATCCTCTGTTTCTAATCCTGCATTTCTGAAAAAAACTGTTTCTCCTTCTCTGCTTCTCATTCTCTGTTTCTGCCACTCTGTTTCACATGCTCTGATTCTGCCCACTGATTCTTATCCTCTCTT
>NW_025974089.1:0-441 GCF_021869965.1 Rhincodon typus
CACACACACACTCAACTAGACAGATATACACACACACACAATCACACTCAACCAGACAGACATACACACACACACACACACACACACACACACACAGAAACTCAAGCAGATGCAACACACACATACATGCACACAGCCAGATACAGACACAACACACGCACGCAACCAGACGCAGACACGCAGACACACTCAACCAGACACAGACAGACAGACACACAAACTTAACCAGACACACATACACACACACACACACATGCACGCACTGAACCAGCCACACACACACACTCAACCAGACAGACAGAAAGACTGACAGAAACTTAACCAGACACACACACACGCAACCAGACACAGACACAGACACACACACGCTCAACCAGACACACACACACATACAAACTCAACCAGAGACACACACACACACACACACACACACACACACAC
>NW_025974089.1:541-8687 GCF_021869965.1 Rhincodon typus
CACACACACACACACACACACACACACACACACACACACACACAGGGTTTTTTTACAGACCCCCTAATAATTGCAGAGAAGTGGAGGATCGGAATGGGAGGCAGATACTGGAAAGGTGCAGAAGTCACTGGGTTGTAGTCACGGATGACTTCAACTTTCCAAATATTGATTGGAAACTTTTTAGTTGTAACAGTTTAGATGGAGCGGATTTTGTCCAGTGTGTTCAGGAAGGATTCCTGACACAGTACGTAGATAGACCAACACGCGGAGAGGCCATTTTGGATTTGGTGCTTGGCAATGAACCGGGCTAAGAGTTAGATCTGTTGGTAGGAGAGCATTTTGGCGGTAGCGATCATAACTCTGTTACTTTTACAATAGTCATGGAAAAGGATAGGTACATACAGCAGGGTAAGGTCTATAATTGGGGGAAGGGTAATTATAATTCTGTTAGGCAAGAACTGGGTAACATAAAATGGGAACAGATGCTGTCAGGGAGGAGCACTATTGATTGTTTAAGGAAAGCATATTGCATGTGCTCGATATGTTTGTCCCTAGCAGGCAGGGAAGATGCGGTTGAGTGAGGGAACCTTGGTTTTCAAGAGAGGTCGAACGACTGGTTAAGAGGAAGAAGGATGCTTATATAAGGTTTAGGAAACAAGGAACAGAAAAGGCTCTAGAGGGATACAAGTTATCCAGGAAGGAGCTGAAGAAAGGGCTTAGGAGAGCTATAAGGGGGCATGAGAAAACCTTGGCAGATAGGATCAAGGAAAACTCCAAGGCTTTTTACACGTATGTGAGGAATAAGAGAATGACCAGAGAAGGGGTAGAGCCGATCAAGGATTGTAAAGGGAATTTGTGCACGGAGCCTAAAGAGATAGGACAGGTCCTAAATGAATACTTTTCTTTGGTATTCACAACTGAGAGGGACCTAGTTGCAGAGGAGGACAGTGTGAAACAGACTGGTAGGCTAGAGGAGGTCGATGTTCGTCAGGAAGATGTACTAGGAATTTTGAGGAACTTGAAGATAGATAAGTCCCCCGGGCCTGTTGGGATTTATCCAAGGATTCTGTGGGAAGCGAGGGAAGAGATCCCAGGGCCTTTGGCAATGATCTTTTCATTCTCACTGTCCACGGGTACAGTGCTGGAAAATTGGAAAGAGGCAAATGTAATTCCCTTGTTCAAAAAAGGGAATAGGGATAACCCTGGAAATTACAGGCCAGTTAGTCATATGTCAGTGGTGGGCAAATTATTGGAAAGGGCTCTGAGAGATAGGATTTTTGATCACTTGGAAAGGCACAGTTTGATTCGCGATGGTCAGCATGGATTTGTGAGAGGTAGATCATGCCTCACAAACCTTATTGAACTCTTTCAAGAGATGACCAAACACGTGGATGAAGGTAGAGCAGTGGATGTGGTATACATGGATTTAAGTAAGGCATTTGATAAGGTTCCCCATGGTAGGCTCATGCAGAAAGTAAGAAGGCATGGGATAGGGAGAAATGTGGCAGATTGGATTCAGAATTGGCTGACCATTAGAAGACAAACTGTGGTAGTGGACGGAAAATATTCAACATGGTGCTCAGTTACGATTGGTGTACCACAGGGATCTGTTCTGCGTCCTCTTCTATTTGTGATTTTTGTAAATGATTTGGATGAAGTAGTGGAGGGGTGGATTAGGAAGTTTGCGGATGATATGAAGGTGGGTCGAGTTGTGGGTAGTGCGGACGGCTGTTCTAGGTTACAAAGGGACATTGATAGTATGCAGAGCTGGGCTGAGAAGTGGCAGATGGAGTTTAACCCTGAAAAGTGTGAGGTGATTCATTTTGAAAGGACAAACTTGAAAGCAGAATACAGGGTTAACGGAAAGATTCTTGGCAGTGTGGAGGTGCAGAGGGATCTTGGGGTTCATGTCCATGTCATGTCATGTCCATGTCATGTCATGTGGAATGTGGGCATCTAGTGGGCTAGGGTGTGGTGTTAGGGGACACAGGTTCAAATCACACTGTGGTATTTGGTGAAAAGTAAATTCGACTAATAAAATCAAAACTGACATGAAGAAAAAAATCTTCATGCAGTGAGTGGTTAGCTCTTGAATGCTGTGTGGTTGAGGCTGTTTCTATCAAGTCACGCAAAAGGGAATTAGACAGTTATTTGAGAAGTAACGATGTGCAGGGTTCTGCGGTGAAGTTGGGAAAAATGACACTGAGACGCTCATTTGGAAGGCCAACAGAGAAATAAGTTGTCTCCTGAGTTGTCAAAATTCTGTGATTCTATTCCTTAAAAGCAGTAGTCGATAAAATTCAATGCCATGAGTTTGCCTTCTACCTTGTTTTTGTGAGGAACAGCAAACTTTGTATCGTACTCTGTTAGAACCAGATTGCCTTTGAAGGAAACAATTTTCTAATGATGCCATAAGTCTGACCTATTGTTGCTCTAGTTATAAAGGTTGAAGGTATTTTGTGACTGTGAGGGTGAGTAATGAGTTTCTTGTCTTCCATGTTCTGCTCCTCTTGGCCTTTTTGTTTGCTGCAGCAGTTCTTGCATGTCCGAAAGGAAAAAAAGGTGCAAGGTTAGGGCTGTGTTATGTGTTGAGGAAGAATGTAAGAGGTAGGTATTGACACCATCAGCAGTTTGAGCATCAGAAGAGATTCTAGAATATGAGGGGAAGTGGGATATGAGAAGTTGAATCAGATGGGAACTTGCTATCATTCTCCATAGTCCTGGACCAATCACTGGTCACATTCTCAATGACAACTGCTCCAGTAATGGCAACCTCCCAGTGGGATTTAGAACATGCAACCACACTGGCCTCCTGCTGCTTGATGGCTGTTGCCTATGCCACGTTGCCATGCAGGCGAGACAGGAGTTCCCCAGTCAATGTGTTGCAATTCATTTGCCCAAAGGATGGATCACATAACAGAAGAGGCCATTCGGACCATGATGTTTGCACTGGTGGCGCCTCACCAATTCTTGCAATGGATTGGGAGGCAGATATCTGTACTGTCGTTATAGACTGCAAATATCTTTGAACAGTTGTACCAGCAGCCATGCTATCTGAGTGAGAACAGCAGGGTGCTCACATAACTTCCACCTGAGCTTGCAGCCATCTTCTGTCTCCCTGAGGGTCAGACACTCCTCTCCAACAGGTTTCAGTTCTTGCTGCAGGAGCCTTTGAGAGGTGTGGGCTGGCTTAAAACAGTCTCAGCCTCACATGTGCTTAGGCTTTTGCTAGAATCTATTTACTGCTCAAGCGTGAAAATTTAATGATACATTCAAGGCTTCACTGACAAAGAGAGGCACTCCCACAGATATCTGGGAATCACTGGTCCAAGACCATCCAAAATGGAGGAGGAGCATCTGGCAAGGTGTCGACCACCTTGAGACTTGCCATCAGGAAAAACTGGAAGCCAGACGAAAACAGCAAAAGGAGTGTGCTACCACACCAATACCCCACCCACCATTCCCGTGACCAGCACCTGCCCAAAGTGTGACAGAGCCTGTAATAGCCACATCATTCTGCACAGCCACCTATGGACTCACCCTGAGAGTGGAAGAGAGTCATCCTTGTCTACGAGGGACCACCAATGACTGACTGACAGGAGTTGGGACATCATGTTGAGGTTGTGCAGGACGTTGGCGAGGCCTCTTTTGGAGTGCTGTGTGCAGTTCTGGTTGCCCTGTTATGTATATTAAACTGGAGAGGTTTCAGGGAGGATTTACTGGTGCATTGCCAGAAATTACAAGGATAGGTTGGGACTTTTTTCACAGGAGCATGGGATGTTGAGGGGTGACCTTGTAGAGGTTTATAAAATCATGAGGGGCATAGATAAGGTGAATAGCAGGGGTTTGTTCCCTAGAGTGGGGGAGTTCAAAACTAGGGGGCATATTTTTAAGATGAGAGGAAGATTTAAAAAGGACATGAAAGGCACCTTTTTATACACAGAGAGTTGTTCATCTGTGGACTGGACTTCCAGAGGAAGTGATAGATTCAAGTACAATAAAAACATTTAAAAGATATTTGGATAAGTTCATGAATAGGAAACATTTGGAGGGATGTGGACCAAATGCAGGCAGGTGGGGTTAGTTTAGTTTAGGAACATGGTTGGCGCAGACTAGTTGGATAGAGGGGTTTGTTTCCATGCTGTATGATTCTATGACTCTATTTAATCTGTATTGTGTGGAGTTTTCCAGGGAATTCAGGTACACAGTTTCTCTTCACTCTTGTCATCCAAACTCCAAATTTGTGTCTGCAACATTTGAAAGTGACTCATGAGATAATAATTCCAGGCTGTTCCAGCTCTCCATAATATTCCTATAGTTGAACAAGACTATATTCACTGGAGACAAGAAGAGACAGGAATATAAATGTGTGCATTTTTCAGCTAATTTTATTCAGGCAGCAATTCTACTAATGGGGAACTGTATTTTCTGAGGGCAAGGCAGCTACATATATAATTCATGCGAAGGCCTGCAATTTATTTTTTTTAATGAGCATAGTCAGCCTCAGACACGCTTCTGACAATGTGTTGTATGTAGTACCTCAGATTTCCACATCAGGAACTGATCATAGACGCAATAAGTTTATTTCTTGGGATGGGCGGGTTATTAAGTGAGTAAAGGCTGGACAGTCTGGGCCTTCATCCATTGTAATTTAGAAGAAAAAGAGGTAAACTTATTGAAACATATACGACCCTGAGGAGATTTGACAGGGTGGATGCTGAAAAGATGTTTCCTCCTGTGGACTAGAACTATGTGACACGGTTTAAAACTAAGTTGCCTACTATTTAAGATAAAGATGAGAATGTTCTTCTCTCAAGGATCATGAGTCTTTGGAAGTCACCTCCCCGAGGTAGGGTCAATGAATGATTTTAAGGCAGATGGATATAGATTATTTAACAAAGGAGTCAGAGTATTGGGAATGGAGTATTGGGAGTGTGGAGTGAGGTCACAATCAGATCAGCCATAATTTTATTGAATGGGACAGCAGACTCTGGGAGCCAAATAGACAATTCCTTCTTCTAATTCATATGTTCATATTTTTAGGGTATATTGAGTGTAGTCATTAGAATGTACAGACAATAGATTGGGATCCGGATGTGTACCAGAGGAGATGTGATCAGAGGATGGACACTTAGGCTTTAGTTTTCTTAAAATCTGTTCTGGGATTTCATCAATTATACTGGTTTTGAAGAGCGGTCTTCTCCTTTTTTATCTTAGACAGTTCCTTGATAATTATCTTCTACTCCAGAGCTTTGTGGCCTGAGGTGACTGAACAGTCTGGTCCTGGACCTGCTCACCCTGCCGCAAGTAGGCCAGTTGGTATTTGAAGCTGTGGGTGGGTGATTGAGATTGTTGGGTTTTTACACATCCTTCTGCCTACATTTGTCCTCTGCCTGGGCCTACTGGAAACACTACAGATGGTTGATACCTTCATGAATGCTTCTTCTCCAGTTTAGCTGGTCTTGGGCAACGGATTCTGATCAGGTGATTGGGGTATTGCACGTTTTCATGGAAGCTTTGAGTAAGTCCTTGATATGTTTCCTCTGCCTTCCTGGTAACTACTTGTCCTGATGGATCTCAAGCTCTCTATTCTGTTTTATGAAGTCTTGACTCAGGCATTTGGACAATATTGCAGATGTTGAAAATCTGAAATAAAAAACACAGGGAATGTGAGAAAATGGCCTTATTGAGGTTAACAAAATCATGAGGGGCATAGATAAGATAAATAACAAGGGTATTTTCCCTAAGTGGGGAAGTTCAAATCTAGGGGGCATATTTTTAAGGTGAGAGGAGAATAATGTAAAAAAGACATGGGGGCAACTTTTTCACGCATGAGTGGTTCATGTGTGGAATGATCTGCCAGAGAAAGTGATGGATACAAGTACAGTTACAACATTTAAAAGACATTTGGATAAGTTCATGAATAGGAAAGGATTGGAGGCATATGAACCAAATGAAGGCAGGTGGGACTAGTTTAATTTGGGAACATGGTTGGCATGGACTAATTGGACCAAAGGGTCTGTTTCCATGCTGTATGATTCTATGACACCACGACTCTAACTGTGGAGAGAGAAATAGAGTTAATGCTTCAAGCTTGATATGGGCTTCTCTTCAGAGCTGAAGTCACTCTGTTTTTCTCTCCAAATGCTGCCAGACCTGCTGATTTTCTACAGCATACTCTGTATTGATGCAGACAATGTGGCTCATCCACCAAAGCTGCTTGATAGTCACCAGTGTCTCAATACTGAGACTAATGACCTAAGAGAGAACATTGATATTGTTCATTGAGTTTCATTAGGTTGACTATGAATCATCTCTCTGTAGATTCCTTGAGTCCATCAATACCGAATTTCTTGCAGGGATTTTTGTGTTGGTCCACTGGCTAAGAGAAATCAAATCTATTTAGGAGTCCACAACCGAGCCTTGTACCAGGCCACAGACGACAAAAGGAGAATGTTGTAAGGAATAAGTCTCCTTTCTATGAAGGAGTCAGAAGGCTGCAGTCCAGATTGTTAGGATTGGGGTTTTTCCAGTAGAAACTCACTGCTGCAGACACTTCAAATTCTCCAATAGGTGTCTGTGAGGAATGCATGGCTACCAGAAATGCTTAAATTTGCTCCAATTCTGCAGCATCCAGTCAATTGAATAGGCAGGTGGCAATTGATGCGTAAATGGTCATCAAAAACCTCAGTAAATTTGAGGCCATAATCTAGGCTATCATTCAATGCAGTATTGCCTAATGCTCCAACATCAAAAGGTCCCATTTTTCAAATGCTAATTATTACATTCAACCATTCCAACAGCTCTGTTGGATATTACAAACTAATTGGTCTATCTGTTCTGAGCATCAGACCTCCCATTTCCTTGCACCATTTAAACAGAAGAGCTGGTCCTTCAATGCCCTGCTAGCTTTTAGGTTTTTTTGTTGTCACATTTACTCACACATTGTAAGGGATCACATCTTTCTCCTTTTTCGACTATAAACTAGAATGTAAGTTGCTGTATGGCTGAGATATCAGGAGATTTTTGCAATTTGGAAATTTAGTGGTATACAGTTTTAGCTGTACAAGGCTGTACAATATTGTTTTTGAAAATATGAGATTGTAGCATTATTGAGATGAAGTAGCACAAGGAGTTTTTGAGTTAAAGTAAAACTACCTTATAAAAGTCCTTGGATTGGTTCAGCTGCGTTTTGTTACAATCCTGTGAGGACAATACAGACAGAAACATCCAGAGCTGGTGAAAAAAAAACGATTTCTCTCTGCTCTCTCCCTCTGTGAGTGAAAGACGAACAAAAAAAGAGATGCTTAAAGAATTCTAATACAAGAAAAGACATAGGTAAATCTGGTTGGCTACTGAATAAAAAAAACAGCTTTTGCTGTGCAGAAAGCATAGTGTCATTATTGCTAAAATCAAAAGAACTGAGAGAGACATTCTCCACCTTGTGGTCTGGACGTCGTTCTGCAGAATTTAGTTTTCCCTGTTTATAATTTTCTATTCATAGCATTTATGTCAAACTATCTATCTTATTTGTGAATGAATATGTATGCACGCTTGGTCTTTTAAAAGGAATATAATTTAAGTCAAATAGTAAGAGATTAATGATATTTTTCTCTCTACCATTTGTTAAAGAATACATTTGTTTACAATAAGTAGAGTTATTTTCCTGTTAATCATATCTGATGTTAATAACTTTTTATCATTCTTAATCAAATTGATCATTTTGCTGGTTTAATGGTTGTTCACATGCTTGTGACAGTTTGTGGAATAGTGGGTCTCAATTATCAGCATTGTTTCTAGTTAAATTGTAACAGTAATAATAGTTATATAAAAGAAGAATAATAGTTACTGCTATTCATAAGAGGGTATCGTACCATGAGATGTTTCTAAGGTACAGTAAGACCCTATGTAAAACAACTTTTCTTCCTCCTTTACCTATCTAAAGAATAAAAGGCTTTTTGGACAAAGAAAATATTTCAATTTCATTCATAGGATATATGTGGCATCAGACCAAAAAGCAGGAGGTATCTATAGGAATTGTTGCACACTGTAGGATTAAACAAAAGTCCCCGTTATCTGAGACAACAAGGTGCAGGGCTGGATGAACACAGCAGGCCAAGCAGCATCATAGGAGCAGAGAGTGCTC
>NW_025974090.1:0-8687 GCF_021869965.1 Rhincodon typus
CTGGGATGGGGGTGAGGGAGGAGGTATGGGGGCAGGTGTAGCACTTCACAAGTTTCACAAGTTTCAAAATCTCCCCTCCCCCTACCGCATCCCAAAACCAGTCCAGCTCGTCCCTGCCTCCCTAACCTGTTCTTCCTCCCACCTATCCCCTCCTCCCACCTCAAGCCGCACCTCCATCTCCTACCGACCAACCTCATCCCGCCCCCTTGACCTGTCCGTCCTCCCTGGACTGACCTATCCCCTTCCTAACTCCCTACCTACACTCACCTTTCCTGGCCCCTTCCCCTCCCCCTTTTCTGATGAAGGGTCTAGGCCCGAAACGTCAGCCTCTCTGCTCCTATGATGCTGCTTGGCCTGCTGTGTTCATCCAGCCCTGCACCTTGTGAAATTATACTATTCTTTAAATGGAAGCCTCACTTACTATTGAACTCTGTCCTCTAGCTCTTGTCTCCCACATGAAGGGAAACAACTTTTCAGCACATTTGTCATGTCGTCTCAGGATCTTGTACATTTCAATAAGATCAACTCTCACTCTTCTGAACTCATGTTAGTACAGGCCCAGTCTGTCCATTGTTTCTCATAAGAAAACTCTCCGAAGTAGTAAAACATCCCCACTTTTACATTCCATAAATGACATTAACCTTTTTATTCATTACCTGTACCTACATGCTAACCACTTGTGACTCATGGACCAGGGCCCTAGCTTCCTCCATATCTCAAGTTCTATAATTTGTACCATCATTACATTCTATCTGCTAATGTTGTTTTTTTCCCATTCACTTAACCTATCTATATCCCATTGCAGACTCAATACATCCTCCTCAGAGCTTATCTCCCTAGCTTTGTGTGACCTGCAAATTTAGCAACTATGCATTTGACCCCTTCATCAAAATTGTTGAGATAAATTGTGAATAGTTGATCACTGATCCATGTGGCACTCAATTCATTGTATCTTGCCAAACTGAAAAAGACCCCTTTACTCCTACTGTTAGAACATACATAAGAACACAAGAACTAGGAGCAGGAGTAGGCCATCCGGCCCCTCGAGCTTGCCCCACCATTCAATAAGATCATGGCTGATCTTTTTGAGACTCAGCTCCACTTACCTGCCCACTCAATAACCCTTAATTGTTTTACTGTTCAAAAATTTATCTAGCCTTGCCTTAAAAACATTCAGCGAGGTAGCTTCAACCACTTCACTGGGCAGGGAATTCCACAGATTCACAACCCTTTGGGTGAAGAAGTTCCTCCTGACCTCAGTCCTACATCTGCTTCCCTTTATTTTGAGGCAATGCCCTCTAGTCCTAGTTTCACCTGCTGGCGGAAACAGCCTCCCTGCCTCCACCTTATCTATTCCCTTCGTAATCTTATGTTTCTATAAGATCTCCCCTCATTCTTTTGAATTCCAAAGAGTATAATCCCAATCTACTCAGTCTCTCCTCATAATCCAACCCTCTCAACTCTGGAATCATCCATGTGAATCTCCTCTGCACCCGCTCCAGTGCTAGTATATCCCTTCTCAAATAAGGAGACCAAAACTGCACACAGTACTCCAGGTGTGGCCTCACCAGGACCCTATACAGCTGCAGCATAGCCTCCCTGTTTTTAAACTCCATCCCTCTAGCAATAACAGACAAAATTCCATTTGCCTTTTTAATTACCTGCTGCACCTGCAATCCTACTTTTAGCGATTCATGCAATAGGACAACCAAGTCCCTCTGCACAGCAGCGTGCTGCAATTTTTTACCATTTAAAACATTGTATGTTTTGCTGTTATTCCTACCAAAATGGATGACCTCACACTTTGTACTCCATTTGCCAGACCTTTGCCCACTCACTTAGACTATCTATATCCCTCTGCAGACTTTCAGTCTCTTCTGCACACTTTGCTCGACCACTCACCTTAGTGTCACCTGCAAATTTTGACACACCACACTTAGTCCCCAATTCCAAATCATCTATGTAAATTGTAAACAATTGCGGTCCCAACACTGATCTGTGAGGCACACCATCAGCCACTGACCGCCAACCAGAAAAACACCCATTTACCCCTACACTTTGCTTTCTACTGGTCAACCAATCCTCTATCCATGCCAATACATTACCTGTAATACCGTGCAACTTTATCTTATGTAGCAGCCTTTGGTGTGGCACCTTTTCAAATGCCTTCTGGAAATCCAGATACACCACATCCACAGGTTCCCCATTGTCCACCATGCAAGTAATATCCTCAAAGAATTCCACCAAATTAGTTAAACATGACCTACCCTTCATGAACCCATGCTGGGTGTTCCCAATGGGACAATTTATATCCAGATGTCTTGCTATTTCTTCCCTAATGATAGATTCAAGCATTTTCCCCACTACCGAAGTTAAGCTAACTGGTCTATAGTTACCTGCTTTTTGCCTACTTCCTTTTTTAAACAGTGGCATCACATTGGCTGTTTTCCAACCTGTGGGAACCACCCCAGAGTCCAGTGAATTTTGGTATATAATTACTAGTGTATTTGCTATTTCCCCTATCACCTCTTTTAGTACCCTGGGATGCATTTCATCAGGGCCAGGAGACGTGTCTATCTTTAGCCCCATTAGCTTGCCCAGCACTGCCTCCTTAGTGATAATGATAGTTTCTAGGTCCTCACCTGCTCTAACCTTCTTGCCATTAGTTTTCGGCATATTATTTGTGTCTTCCACTGTGAAGACCAACATGAAATAACTGTTTAATGTCTCGGTATTTCCTCATTCTCAGTTATTAAATTGGCCTTCTCATCCTCTAAAGGACCAATGTTTACCTTCGCCACTCTTTTACGATTTACATATTTATAGAAACTTTTGCTGCCTGTTTTTATATTCTGAGTTAGTTTACTCTGATAATCTATCTTACTTTTCTTTATAGCATTTTTTTGTGGCTTTCTGTTGGCCTTTAAAGATTTCCCAGTCTACTAGTTTCCCACCACTCTTTGCTTTTTTATATGTATTTTTTTTCAATCTGATACTTTCCTTTATTTCCTTAGACATCCATGGCTGGCTCTTTCTTTTCCTCCAGTTCTTCCTTATCACTGGAATATACTTCTGCTGAGCACTGTGAAAAATCGTTTTGGAAGTCCTCCACTGTTCCTCGATTGACACACCATAAAGTTTTTGCTCCCATTCTACCTTCGCTAACTCCTCCCTCATTCCATCATAGTCTCCTTTTGTTCAAGCACAGGACATAGGTACTGGATTTAACCTTCTCACGCTCCATCTGTATTTTAAATTCGACCATACTGTGATCGCTCCTTCCGAGAGGATCCCTAACTGTGAGATCATTAATTATTCCTGTCTCATTACACGGGACTAGATCTAGGATAGCTTGCTCCCTCGTAGGTTCCATTACATATTGTTCAAGGAAATTATCGTGGATACATTCTATGAACCCCTCCTCAAGGCTACCATGACCGACCTGGTTTGACCAATCGATATGTAGATTAAAATCCCCCATGATAATTGCTGTACCATTTTTACATGCATTAGCTATTTCTATGTTTATTGCCCGCCTCACCATGATGTCATTATTTGGTGGTTCCCTGATAATTAATTCTCAAACCAAGCAAACACTACACCACAAACTGTTATTCAGTAAGGTAATTGTTGTATTAGGATTCATGTTGGAGACTGCACTGAGGTCAATCCAATCTGATGTCAAATTGCATGAGTGGGAATGAGGCAAAACATCTTTAGATCCCATGATGTGTAGACCATTTTTATTCATTTCATGAGATGTGAGCATCACTGGTTATGCCAGCATTTATTGCCATTGTTCGTTGCCCTAGTGTAGGCATTGCTGAGTTGCCTTCTAGAATTCCTGCAAACACCAGCTTGTAGGGACATCCTCAGTGCTGTTAGGGAAGAGTTCCAGGATTTTGATCCAGAAACCGTGAAAGAGGGCAATGTAGTTCTAAGTTATGATGGTATGTAGCTCGAGGGGAATTTGCAGGTGGTGCATGCAGCTGCTATCCTTGTCCTTCCAAGTGGTCAAGGCTTCCATCTTGGCCAACAGATGCCAAACTCTCAAAGTACACTCATCGGCAGTGATTACCTACACAGCATGCCCATGGAAGGTGGCATCAAACATAGATCATCCTCACCACATGGCACAGCTCTGACCCATTAAAATATAATTAGCCACTTCAATACCGCACCAACCCCTAGCTGCAGCTAGGCTCCTTTGTGTGGAGGGACAGACACCCATCATGTGGACTGGAGCATCTCAGGGCTCTTTGCTCATTTGCCTTGCCTTGTACTGCTTTTCTACATTTCTGCACTGCCTCCTTTAGAATTTATAAGTTCACAGTACTTCTGTTTTGCCTTGCCTTTTAGCACAGCCAGAACATCGGGCAGCTCGTCATGCTTGTTAACAATAATCAGTCAATGGGGTGGACATGTTGCTGCACAACACTGTGCTACATCAATGTCATATCTATCGCATATGCCAGCAATTTTCACAGCAAACATCTGCATGTCTTTTAGGCAATAGCATCCATCAACATCCATGAGGAGTGGTCCTTGGTCAAGTCGAGGGGGATTTGTCATCAGTCATGGCAATATCTGATCTTTGTCCAGGGGCTTGGACAAGGTTATCTGGCTGCTTGGAGCAGTCAGGTGTTCCATATCATTACAGTCAGAGAGTAGGCTATAATCAGTCCTGCACGTCCAGGACAACTAATCAGAGGATTAGCATTTGTCAGCCAGGGACAGGCACAATCTCTCATTTCAACTGGAAATGAAAATGGCTACCACCACACTCCGAACTGGCAGAGTCAGCGGTTGTGTCTATTTGAGCATGTGAGATCCACATGTAAGTGATGTCAGGCCTTTCAAGGGGCAATTACATTAATCATGCATTTACACAGTTCAGGCTAAAGTCATCTTTCTTCACAGTATTGCCCATGAAACATGTGCAGTGACCAACCATAGTCACCTCTGTGAACCAGAAGTAACAACACATGACCTTTAGAAGTGTTGGCTGTGGGCCACAATTCACAAAGATAATCCTAGCTTTAATAGGCAGTGCAAGGGCATGGGGCTCATTTATTCTCACCTTGATCTATGTGTTTTGACAGCTTGCTCTTGTACACAATGCTGCCTTTCTTAGGTGATGTAGATAGTTGGAGCTGAGAGCACAGTTTTGGCAACCCTACTGCATTTAAAATCTTCAACATGGTTCATGCTGCCATAGAATATCATCCATTTTGTCAGCCGTCCATGTAGAGCTATATCATTGCTGTCCTTGTTGGAGTCATCAAGGACCTACCCTATTGAGGATTATGCTAAACCAACATGCGAATGGTTGACCTGATCGCTAACTGCTCGCATTTACGTGAACCTGGTCTGTTTCTGATATTTCCCACACAGGCACATTGGCTCTGTGACCAAGGGATCCAGCCACAGCAGGGGTTATCATCGTAATGACTGCAATACAAGAAAGAAATGGAAGAACAACACATTTATCGGCAAACTTGGGACCAGTAACTTCCAAACAGCCTCCGCATGAAGTAGCAGCTCAATTTGATTTTGTCTTTATCTCTTTTGTTTTTGTCCACAGATAGCATGTCTTTTCCTCAGTATCTTTCTCACTCACTAGAATGTATCTTTTCTGAGCATTCTGAAACATTTCCTCATATCTTCCTAATCAGAATGCTATCCTGAACTAAACTAAATGTCATGACATGTGCAGCAGTATAAAAAATAGCTGCATTGCATAACCCATCTCAGCAAGGTTTGTATGGGCTTTGCAACACTGCAATGGAGACAACATGGTTATATTCAACGGCCAAAGAAGCACAACAGAGAAAACCTTAAACTTAACAATATACCATGAACATCAACAATGACCTTTCTACTCATGTGACCCGGTAGATTGCTCAGAAGAATATGTAGAACAGGACATAAATATTGGCATAATACAAGAACACAGGAGTTACTTGCACAAGAAAGGAAATTGTAATGGGAAATTTTGGAATATAACACAAATGAAAATGGATTTGTATGGGTAGGATCATACAGTCATAATCATACAGCACAGAAACAGATCCATCAGATCAACTCATCTGTGCTGGCCAGATATCTCAATCTGACCTAGCCCCATTTGCCAGCATTTGGCCCATATCCCTCTAAACCCTTTCTATTCATGTGCCCATTCAGATGTCTTTTAAATGTTGTAATTGTACTCACCTACACCACTTCCTCTGGCAGCTCATTCCACACATGCACCACCAACTGTGTGAAAAAGTTATCCCTCAGGTCCTTTTTAAATATCTTCCCTCTCACATTAACCCTGTGCCCTCTAGTTTTGGACTCCCTCACCCGAGGAAAAAGACCCTGGCTATTCACCCTATCCATGCCGCTCATGATTTTATAAATCTCTATAAGGTGACCCATCCGTGTCCTACACTCCAGCCTATTCAGCCTCTCCCTACGACTCAAACCCTCAGTAATGCATCAGTTTGCCAACAAGTGCATTGTTCCAGTTTCAGTTCCATTAACTTCAATGCAATCAAAAATGAATCATGTCCAATACCGATCATCAAATATGTTTCAGATTGTTTTTCATTCTGCCTATTTCCAACATCACACACAACACGTAAAATGTTTAAAGTGAAAATAGCAGTAAGCTGTCATACGAATCACTGCTTCTGCTACTCAGAATTCTGTCAGCAATTTTCAGTTGAAAATTCCACTAATACCTCAAAAGTTCAATGTTCTTTTCCCATATTCTTGAGCAGGAGAAAGCCTCAACACACAGAACTTCTGTTTCTATTTGCTCCCATTATTTCACCCAAATATTTTGCAGATTCACTTTTTGCTGCAAACTGTATGGATATAGGAATACCAACCACATTGTTTTTAGTCAAGCGTCTCTTCCCACCCACGGACATACTTGACTTTCTTCCATTATGAATCATCAAACATTCTCAACTGTTTGGAAACCTAATAGTGGGAGGCTTTAACAAAATATCCTGACCAGCATGGTGGAACGGATAATTTATTGTAAATCACTAATCACATTTATAGAGTTACTATCATAAATCATATAAAAAGCACTATCTAACACAATCTTTACATAATTTATTCAGAAAGCTCAAGAAAGGTAAAGCTTTTCATCATCATTGTGGTGTACATGTTATTTTTTTTATTAGTCACTGCAGTAAGTATTCATAGATAGCAATGTTGCATGTTAATGTGCTGAGAAATTCATTTTCAGGACAGCAGTGTTCATTTTTTCAAACAAGCAATGTTGCATTCACACAAAAAGGCTTTGTAACGGAGGTATTTGTAATGGTATTGCACAAAAGGTATTTGTAAATGTATTCAGTGATACCAAGCCTTGGAGACAAAGAAATACATTGGGTGTGTAAAAGAGAATGGCAAATCAATATTTAGTTTGGCAATATTTCAATGTCTTGCTTGCATGATATAAAGGATACATTGAAGTTTTTGAGAAGATTTGTAGCTCGGGCTGTGGATGAGGTTGGAGACTTTCTCGCTGAGCCGGTGTGTTTGATTGCAGATGTTTCGTCACACTGCTAGGTAACATCGTCAGTTCGCCTCCAGTGAAACGTTGGTGTTCTGTCCTGCTTGTTATTTATATGAGATAACAAGGTGTGGAGCTGGATGAACACAACAGGCCAAGCAGTATCAGAGGAGCAGGAAGGCTGACTTTTCAGGCATAGACCCTTCTTCAGAAATGGGGGAGGGGAAGGGGGTTCTGAAATAAATAGGGAGAGCGGGGGGCGCGGTTAGAAGATGGATAGAGGAGAAGATAGGTGGAGAGGAGACAGACAGGTCAAAGAGGCGGGGATGGAGCCAGTAAAGGTGAGTGTAGGTGGGGAGTTAGGGAGGTGATAGGTCAGTCCAGGGAGGACGGACAGGTCAAGGGGGCGGGATGAGGCTAGTTGGTAGGAGATGGGGGTGGGACTTGAGGTGGGAGGAGGAAGGACAGGTTAGGGAGGCGGGGACAAGCTGGGCTGGTTTTGGGATGGGGTAGTGGGAGGGGAGATTTTGAAGCTTGTGAAGTCCACATTGAGACCATTGGGCTGCAGGGTTCCCAAGCAAAATATGAGGTGCTGTTCCTGCAAACTTCGGGTGGCATCGTTGTGGCACTGGAGGAGGCCCAGGATGGACATGTCGTGAGAGGAATGGGAGGGGGAGTTGAAATGGTTCCCGACTGCGAGGTGCAGTTGTTTAGTGCGAACCGAGCGTAGGTGTTCCGCAAAGCGGTCCCCAAGCCTCCGCTTGGTTTCCCCGACGTAGAGGAGGCCACAACGGGAACAGCGGATGCAGTATACCACATTAGCAGATGTGCAGGTGAACATCTGCTTGATATGGAAAGTCTTCTTGGGGCCTGGGATGGGGATGAGGGAGGAGGTGTTGGGGCAGGTGTAGCACTTCCTGCGGTTGCAGGGAAAAGTGCCGGGTGTGATGGGGCTGGAGGGGAATGTGGAGCGGACAAGGAAGTCACGGAGAGAGTGTTCCCTCCGGAAAACAGATAAGGGTGGGGAGGGAAAAATGTCTTAGGTGGTGGGGTCGGATTGCAGATGGTGGAAGTGTCGGAGGATGATGCGTTGGATCCAGACGTTGGTGGTGTGGTACATGAGGACGAGGGGGATTCTGTTTTGGTTGTTATTGCGGGGAGGAGGTGTGAGGGA
>NW_025974091.1:0-8686 GCF_021869965.1 Rhincodon typus
GGCCTAGACCCTTCATCAGAAAAGCTCCTTTTCTGATGAAGGTTCTAAGCCCGAAACGTCAGCCTTTCTGCTCCTATGATGCTGCTTGGCCTGCTGTGTTCATCCAGCTCTGCACCTTGTTGTCTTGGATTCTCCAGCATCTGCAGTTCCTACTATCTCTATTGTGTTCAAGTCTCAGGATTAGGATGTAAAACCACAATCTTCTAAATGGCAGATGGAAGTACCACAACTGGCTCTTGTTGTTCTATGGTCACTTACTACATCCATCTTAAGGAGTTTACATCCACCGACAGATCTTCTCATAGGAAGCTCAATGGCACAGATATATATCTTTGTTCAGGATCATCACTGTTGAAATTTCTTTACAACAGCTTAACTGAACCAAAACAGGGATCCTTGCCGCTTCTAAAATTTCTTTCTTGCATTTTAATGTTGTAAGTGACGTTGTAGAGAGCAGAGCATGGTGTGAATATAGACAAAAAATGAACATGGTACCACATTGTCCATTTCACTGAAATAATGGAACACTGGCTTCTCAGCCAAATTACTGACTCTTATTAGCAAGCTAACCACATTGTCTTATTCAGCATCTTAATACAGGCTCTGACTTTGGAAGACAGTGTACAACGGTCAGACTGATTTCCTAGTGAGTGAGACATTGCACAGAAATAGCGCAAAGTTTTGCTAATCTATTCAAAAAATTAGCTATAGTTGACGACTTGCCTGCGATAAACCAACTTCATTATGAACAGGCGCAGCACTGGCTTACATGCAAGCTTGACTGTTGCTTTTTCTCAAATTTCATTCTGTCATCCTATAATAATTACTCTGATCACTGGCTGATAAATTAAAACAGCCATCCTTAAAGTGTCCTTACAAAGTAGCATTATTATTTTAAGTTATATGAGAAATAAATTAGGGATTCTTAGTAGAGTGAATGTTCTCATTCGTCATGCTCTCAACTGTATTGTGATGATGTCCAGTTGTCATTTGAGGCAGATATTCTGAATTACATATGTGGAAGCTCTGTAGGCCCAAACTGTCCACTGACTAATGCTGTTCTGCATATCTGAAACATTCCATGATCTTTTACATTGAAAAACAAGTTGACTCCACTGTTGTGGTTAACATCAGTGCCCTAGAGTAGTCTCATACCTGCATCCCTTCTTTATCTTGCTGCCTGCTGGACCTGTTTTTTGTAAATTATCACAGAGGCTTTTTTTTAGTTCTCCAATTCACTGAAATGAAATCTTTTCAGGATTCTTTTTTTTTTATCTTTTGCTGTGTTGGGAGTTAATTTTAGTGTCACCCTTGGCTCAGTAGTAGCAACTTCGCCTCAGTAGGTTGTGGATTCAAGACCACATTATTTATATTGGAATTTTAAAGCTGTGCTGAGGGAATGGCACAACCAGCAGTGTCAACTTTGGATGAGATATCAAATGAAAGCCACCTTACCCTCTGAAAGTGGAGCAAAAATATCCCATGCCGCTTCTCAATGGAGGGTTCTTCTAATGTCCTGGTGCATTCTTCCCTCAGCTAACATCTGGCCTTCAACTCATTGTGTTCTTGATTCTTTCACAAGATGTGGGCATCACTGGCGAGGTTAATTGCTTGACCCTAACTGCCCTTGATCTGAATGGCTACCTCACCCATTTCAGAGGTCAGTTAAGAGTCAACCCCATTGCTGTGGGTCTAAAGTCACAGGGATGTTAGGATACTGGATACCTCTTCACAACAGTCATTGATAGTTTCATGGTCTCTGTAATGAGGCTAATTTAATGTTCTGGATTTATTCTATGAGGTAAAATTTGAACCTATGTCCCCAGGACATTAGCCTGGGATGCTACGTTACTAGTCCACTGACTTTTTCATTATTCCACCATCTCTACCCCAATTTAACTTGCAAAATCCTACTGTGTGTGATTTGGCTACTAGGTTTTCTACATTACAACAATGACTATGCTTCTAAAAATATTTAATTGACTCTAAAACACTTTGGGATGGCCTGAAGGACATGGGGAAGTGATAGCCCAGTGGTATTATTGCTTGACTATTATTACAGAGACCCAGCTAATATTCTGGGGACTTGGGTTCAAATTCCACCATGGCAGATTGTGGAACTGGAGTTCAATAAAGATCTGGAATTAAGGGTCTAATGACAACTATGAAACCATTGTCAATTGTCTGAAAAACCCACTTGGTTCACCAATATTCTTCAGCAGATGAAATCTTGCTCTAATGTTCTTTAAGGTGGCATGGCGGCTCAGTGGTTAGCACTACTGCCTCACAGCACCAGGGACCCGGGTTCAATTCCAGCCTTGAGTGACTTTGCACATTTTCACTGTGTCTGTGTGGATTTCCTCCGAGCGCTCTGGTTTCTTCCTGGCACTCCAGTTTCCTCCCAGAGTCCAAAGATGTGTAGGTTCAGCAGATTGGCCATGCTAAATTGCCCATTGTGTCCGAGAATGTGCAGGCTAGGTGAATTAGTGATGGTAAAAATGCGGGGTTACAGGGATAGAGTGGTTCTGGGTGGGTTGCTCTTCAGAGGGGCCTGCATCCACACTGTATAGATTCTGTGATCTACCTGTCCTTGTCTGGCCTGGCCTACATGTGACTCCAGACCCACAGCTATGTGGTTGACTTTTAACTGCCCTCTGACCAATTAGGAATGGGCAATAAAATACTGGCCTAGCCAGTGACATAAATGAATAAATAAAGTTCACAAAAATTACAACAGAAATGTAATTCATCTTTCAATATTGATGTGTTGATGTTGTAGAAAGTGGAGCAATCCTAGGCCGATATATCACAGCATGAGGTGTGCAAATTTGAATCATTATGACCATGAATTCAAGAACTTAACAGCACTGTTAAGACCAAAGTTTTTCAGGTCATGTAGGGAAAGAAAGATTATAAAAGGAGATGTTTCCTGCATCCCAGTCGTAACTTTAATATTGCCGTAGTATTAGAATTAGGTGCACAATATACAGAGCCTAGAAGATTAGGTTTTGGGGGGAGGGCGGGGTGTGGGGGATGGAGGTGGTGGTGGTTGGATAGCTGGGGTTTTGCAGAGAGACTGACATCTTATTTTCTGGGAAGCTGAATATTACAGCTCATAACAGCTCGTGGCACAACTTGATTGGCACAATTACTGGAGTGATCTCCAGTTTATTTCCACAATGCTAGATTTTGCGCTACTTTGAAGATTTATCCAACTTTGCTTTAAAAGGTGTAATAGTCACAGCCTTGACCAGCCTCTAAGGTGACTCAGTACCACAACTCTCCATAATCTTTCCTTTTGCAAAGACTTCAAAGAAGTAATGCTAAATTTCAGCCCAGCTTTGAAGCATTTTCCAGTTCTGCTGCTGCTTCTTAAAAGTTTATTTATTTTAAACGGGAGAAGAAAACAAATTACTTATATGTGACTGTTGGAAAAACACTCTAACATCCTTAAACTATGCTGACAGATGAGGTTAATAAAATAGTGTATACTTTTGAAGGGGAAGCCACCAATGAAGACCTAATTGTCTCTCCATATATTTGAAGAAGAGGTGGATTTAGGTCATGTTGGTGAACACAGGGTTGGGCCAAGACTGGGTTGGCATCCCTTCTGTCAAGATATCAGGCTGTGATTCAAATTCCCTTGAGCGAGTGCCAGTTTACGCAACTCTGGTAGTCGCAAGCAAATGGGAGTGGTTTTAATTACATGAGTATTTCACATTTCAGGCCAATAATTCTGTGGCAGCTGGGAGAACAGAGCAGAGATAACGCATGATATAAACAGAGCAGCAGAACAGAGCAACCAAAATCAGTAGCGTAGTGAGAATGAGAGACAAAAAGTCAGGATTGGCGGGGAGGGTTGGAACATGACTGGGTGAAGGCAGGCACAGACACAGGATTTGTATGGAAACCTCAATGTCTGACAACTTTGTCCTGACTGTTCTATCTGAAACTTTCTTTTGAAGGATTCAATGTATGTGTGTTTTGAAGTCATTTTAAGTCAGTCATGTAACAGAGCTAGCTCTCATCAGCTGTATATAGGAGGCAGTCAAGAATACTTCTCTGCCACTAGTTTGTGATTGCAAATATACACGCAGGCTTCTCAAACAAACACAATATCATAATTGTTTTTATTCAGCTGACAGCTCTTCCCAAATGAGTTCCACTGAGAAGGCATTTAGTCATCTGTCAGATCTCATAATGTACAATACAGATAGCTGTGAAAGTGTCTGTGCTGTTCATTTACTCATAGTGTTGCTTCAGTTGTGTTGTGCTTGCACGTGAACTAGAAGCTATCACATTTAACCCAAGGGAGATGCCAGAATGAAAGCGCATCAGTGACTCAACAAAATAAAGAACTAGTAGGACAAAGGGAAATCAGTTTTTATTAGTTTGGGGTTGTGGTGGGGGCTGGTGCAAGTGAAGGAAATCATTGTGCAATGATAACAGAACTGAAGATTTCAGCCTGTCAATGCAGTATTAAAGCTTATTTGCAGTGCTGCTTGATACACCTTTACTGTAAAGGGGTATTTGTAAAGGGCTTTTCACAGAGTTTTTCAAGGCCTAATGTTTTTAACCCGTGCCTCTTCCAAACACAGCTCATCCCTGATTTAAGAGAGTTTTCTGGATCAGACCACATCATTGTGAGAAGTCTGATTCACAAACATATGGAATCTGACTCACTTCTACCACTGAAAGACTCAATTTATCCAACTGATCCATTGGGTTGGTTAGTGCACCTGCCTGCTCTCAGTTTCAACAGAGTGTTAATTATGTGAGTGCTAAATGGTAAAGGGAAGTTCTTATTTGCATCAGGCTGAAGAAATATAATCACTTAATATCCAGTTACCAAAGCAATCTTATATATTCCACAAATGTGAGGCCAATTCATCAGAATATTTGACACAACGCCCTGGAGTTTGTGATCAGTGGTAAAGTGGAAATGGATGTCACTGACTGCATTTAAAACTACATTACTTTTTCATTGGCTGCAGCAAGAATTTGCTTTCCCACTGTAGGTCTAATTAAGGCCAGAAATCACATGACACCAGATTACAGTCCAACAGGTTTATTTTTATTGTTATTATTAAAGTGGCTTAGTGGCACCACACATTTCCATTGGAACCCCTTTAACATCATGAGTTAAAGATCCCCAGGACTATTACTAGGTCAGTGACAGGTTAAGTGTTTTCATCATTTTTAATACTTTCTTGAATCTACTTTTAATTAGAGTTGGGATGATGGATGATGAGCAATTCTGTGAGTACCAGAGGCAGGAGTGGGTATGCAGAGTTGGGGATACCAAAGTATAAAGACTTCCCACTGAACATTATGAGCCTGAATGAAAGCTATTTAATGTATTGCAATGTTTTTATTTTGAATGGTCATTTTAATCACTGACGTTTGTGCAGCAGGTTTATGTCATAATTGGTGAATGGCACCTATTTCTCATTGCTCAATGATTTCCTATTTTGTTATATGTAATTGCAGAATAAATTAATCCAATAGGTGTAAAAGTTATCATTTTCCAGAGTTATTATTGGGTGAAAAAGACGTTTGAAGTTTAGCTTGAAAAATAGAAAGTGGGAGCCAAGAAAAAGAGAGGAAAGTATAATTGGGTCAAATTTTTTACTGGCATTTTTCCATTTCCAGTAACTTCCAGTAAAATTGGTGGAAATGCTAGTAAGAATTATACAAATTACCTTAAATAAATGAGTATAGCACCTTTTGTAACCTGTCAAAAAACTTCATAACCAGTGAAACATTTTGAACTGTACTCAAGTGTTGTAATGCATGAGATACACAGTCAAGATCCTAGAAATAGTGATAGAATATTCTTGAAATGATTACAGTGAGGAAAAGAAGATAAAGATAGTATTGGATAAAAGGTAGCAGCTTACGAATTGATAGAAAAGGTGGTAAACCCAAGGATTGGGAGCAAATTAGACTCTCACAGATGTTGAGCAAGAGCCTATCAAAGAAAGGGAAAATAAAATATGAGTGCACAATACTAAATAAAAAAAAAAGAGGTCTATAAAGGCTTCTTCATGTATGGAAAAGTCAAAATGTTAATGACTACAAATATGGGTCCAATGCATTTGGATTCAGGAGAATTAAAATGGTGAATAGACAAATGACAGAGACCCAAAATGATTACTTTGTGTTTTCTATTCTTGTATTTGTCTTCATGGAGGAATCTACAGAACATCTCTAAATTGAAAGGGAGCCAAGGGACTTGTGAAAATGAGGAACTGAAAGAAATTGGTATCAATGTAGTCACAGTACTCGAAAAATCAATTGGGTTGCAAGCTGCTATATCCCCTGGACCAGATGAGCTGTATCCCAGAATATTAATGGAGGTGGCTATACAGATAATGGATGCATTGGTGGTAATGTTTCAAAATTCTGTGGATTCTGGAAATGTTCTTGTAGACTGAAAAGTAGTAAATGTATTCCACTATTTACAAACATCTGAATAAGGAGCAGAAGTTGGCCATTCGACCCCTCGAGTCTGCTCTGTCATTTCATAAGATCATGGCTGATCTGATTATAATGTCAAATCCATGTTTCTGTCTACCCTTACATTCTTACACTTCCTTGTTTACCAAGGATCTATCCACTTATAATTTTAAAATCTTCAAAGATTGCTACCATTGCCTTTTCAAGTATAGTTACTAAGCTACATGGCTCTCTGTAGGAAAGAAAATCTACTCATATCTGTTTCAAATAAATGACAACTTATTTCAAACAATGGTCCCAAGTCTAGATTTTCCCATAAGAGCAAACATCCTCTCTACATCTATCCTATCAAGAAGGGAGAGAGAGAGGAAATGGAGGGCAACAGACTTGTTAATTTGATCTCATTAGTAAGGAACATGTTTGAATGTATTACAAATGATTTGTTAACTCACCATATAGAAAGTAATCACATTGTTGGGCAGAGTCAACATGGTTTTATGAAAGAGAAATTATTGACAAACCTTTGGGAGTTTGATTAAGGCTGTTATCTATAACGTTGATATAGGAGAACCAGTGGATGATGTGAGTTAGGATTTTCAGAAACCTTCTTGAAAAGGCCCAAGAAGATTAGAAAAAAAACTAGAATATATAGTATTCAGAGCATATACTTGTATGAATTGAGAGCTGGTTAACAGACAGAAAACAAAGTTGATATAAATAGGTCATTCTTGGAATGTCAGGCTGTGGGGTACCACAAGGATATCACAGTGCTGCAACCATAGCTGTTCACATTCTAGACATGATTTGAATATAGAAACCAGGTTTATTATTTCTAAATTTGCTGATGACACAACATGATGGAAGCTGGCTTCGAAAGGACTTGGATAGACTAAGTGAATGTGCAAGAAGATGACTGATGGAATATAATGTGAATAAATATGAAGTTATCTGTTTTGGTAGAAAAAAATGAAAGACAGAGTATTTCTCAAATGGTGAGAAGTTGGAAACTGTTGATATCCAAAGGGACTTAGGTGACTTGCTCATGAGTTACTAAAAGCTAGCATGCAGGTGCAGCAAGGAATTAGGAAAGCAAATAGTATGTTGGTCTTCATTGCAAGCATACATGAGTATAGGAATAAAGGTGTGTTGAGTCTTGATGACTCTGCACGTTGAGTAATCAGAACAGTTTTTTTCTCCTTAGCTAAAGGAGGATATAATTGTAATAGAGATTCCCCAGACTAATCTCTGGGATGACGGGATTGTTTTAAGAGGAAATATTAAAGAAGTTGTGTATTCTCCAAAATACAATGAAGAAAGGTGATGTCATTGAAACTTATAAAATTCTGATAGGATATTTCATCTTGACTGGTGAGTCAATAACCAGTGGATATTGAGCTAAGTCTTTATGTTTTGGTGACGGTGGTGAAACTTTGGAATTCTCTACCCCAGAGGACTGTGAAAGCTCAGTTATTGAATATGTTCAAGACAGACATTAAGAGATGTCCGGAGACTAATGTCATGAAGGGATATAGGGATAGTGTGGAATAATGGCATTGAGGTAGATAATCAAGAAAAAAAATGTATTGAATGGTGGTGTATGCTCAACAGCAGAATGGTCTGCTCCTGCTCTTGAACTGCTTACATGATGTTGCTTCAGAGATAAATATTGATTTGGACATTTAGGGTAATGTCACTTTTCTTCTTCAAATAACACCCTAGAATCCTAAAGCTGATTACACCTCAGTTTAACACCCCACTGAATGACTGCACTTCCTCAGCATAACATTGAAATGTCAGCCTGGACTTTATGCTCAGTTCTTTTGGAATTTTGACTCCCAGGCAAGAATGTTTCTATTTCAACCACAGCTAATACTTCAGCCAATGTACACCAGATAATGAAATGAACCAGTGAGGAACTTCACCCTAGCAGTATAAAAACTTATTTGTAAATTGAGGCCTTTGAAAAGTATTGAAAACATTAGCATTTAAATCTGAAAAGCTAACATTAAATTCAACCAACAACATTGGACGAAGGATTGAAGATTGTGCATGAAGGATGGTGAGTTTGTAGAATGAAAATGATCAAAACATTTACATTGGTTTAAAGTTGAATCAGAGATAGTAGGAACTGCAAACGCTGGAGAATCCGAGACAACAAGGTGCAGAGCTGGATGAACACAGCAGGCCAAGCAGCATCATAGGAGCAGAAAGGCTGACGTTTCGGGCC